>NC_051176.1:92887341-93117913 GCF_013339695.2 Rhipicephalus sanguineus | reverse complement strand
AATAATGTTTCTAGAAGAGGCGCATAAGACAGAAGAAAGAAAGAAGAAGAAGAAAGAGAGAAGAAACAAACCACCCTAGGAAGCAACGTGTCTATGTTCCCACAGAAGACCACAGATGAGCGCGATCAGAAAGAAACTTGTGATCGTCGGAGATGTTGAGGTCAGCGAGACGCGTAGTCTAAGCGTGTTCAGCGATGGTGAGCTTGCGGAGGACTCTGTGTCCACTGTCTTCGAGAACTACGTCAACACCACCGAGGTCAGGCTTGGCGTGGCCTTGTGGGACACAGCGGGGCAGGAGGACTATGACCGGTTGCGACCTCCGTGGCACCGCGACAGAGACGTGGTCTTGATGTGCTTCAGCATCGACTTGCGAAAGTTCCCGGACAACTCGGAGTCAGGGAGGCGTGAGGTGCGCTACTTCTTGCCTCAGCGTGTACGTCATCCTTGCTGGATGCTGAATCCCCGCAACTTCTCGCTCACGTTACCCGACCCAGCCATGACGAAGCAGAAGCACGCTGCTCATCACGAAGGACGTGCTTTGGCAGAAGAGAACAACGCCTACGGCTCACCTGGCATCCTCCGCCAAGACCAACGATGGTGTGTGGGAGACGTGCGATAGTGCAAAGACGGCAACCTTACACAGTGTAGAGGCCGTAGTAATAATAAATTTATTCTGCGATGTAAAATAAACTTCATCCAGTACCCGGTGAGAAGCCAGATGGAGGTTGGAGGAGCTTCTCTCGCTTCGTTGTCTTAGTCACATTATTTAACATGTGCGATACCAACAACACTAGGTGCGCTACCCTGCGCATTCAGGAAACTTAGGAAGGTTGTTCGTAACCTTGAAAGCAGCTGCAGAGTACTATAACGTCAACCAACAAGAGGTCACTCGCTACAGTTGCCCAGGGTTAAGTTCGCCGTAACTGACGCCTCTGGTTGTCACCATCATCTTTATTGGTCTCGCCCATGTCCGTTGCAGGACAGCGGCCTCTCCCGGTGATCTCCAATTGGGCCTGTCTTGCGCCCGCTGATTCCATTTTATGTCTGCAAAATTTTTTTCAATGTTTCATCACACCAACGAATTCTTTGTAGTCTTCAGCTATGCTGCCCTTTCACTGCGCCCATTTCTGTAGCTGTAATACACAACCGGTTACTGCCCTAAGAATCACACCAGACACACTGGACCTGATCATGTACATTGTCAGGTGCCTGAAATAATTGCACAGTAGCTGTTCTCATGGTTTAACGCGCCACTATGAAACACTACCTGAAGATTTATGTACGTGGTCCTGAATTTGACTGAATAAAATTCGGCAGATCCCACGTACCGTGGGAGTCGATGTTATGCAAAGCATACGGCGGGAAGGTGACTGTGGCGTAATTTTTTTTTACTGAGCGACACGTCACAAAATGACGCTAAAGATTTGTATAATTTTATACGCACACATATATGTTGAAGAGCCGCATATGTGTTATACATGTATAAACCAGTTGTTTACGGTTGGGTAACGCTGCCAACGGCAACGTGGGCATTACCAACACCAGAAGGGGGAAAGCTGATATGTAGTGGCTTATACTTGTCCCTTATGATGGAGAACGCACGCACGTTTCAACGAATCCGTGTGCTGTGTGGAAGAAGTTCTTGACAGTTCTTGAACAAGGTCATCATCACCGTGATCAGTGAGCACCAGCAGCTGGTCATGACTTGTTATAGGATCCAGTCGTGATCGCGGTGACGAGGAGTCAAGTGTAGTGAATCATGTGGTATAGTAGAGCTTTTAGAATTCGTGGATGCCTCGGTCATTTCGTCGACAAATTGTGAGTCGATAGAGCCGGCGACATGTCGGAACCTGAAGACACCCTTCGCGTTGGTGAGGTATAGGCCGTCGAGGCTGGTGGATCTGGATCGTGCTATGTACACCAACATCTGTGGATGGGCTTGTCGTATTCGTAGACTACCTGGGCGTATGTGGCCTACGTTGCTAGTCTACAAAGCGGCTGTCATCAATCTGGCATCATTCTCGGCCAGTATGAGGCCATCGCCAAGCCTCGTAAGAAATGAAGAGGACACTGCGTCATTCTGGTGGACGAAGTGCATTTTACGGTGCGGTGATGTGGATATCATATGTAACTTCCGTTAATGTATTCCTCCGGGGTCGAGCAACGCTTCAATATAGCTTGCTGAATCACAGGAATAAAATTAAATGGTTATTAGACAGCTATAAAAGTGGAGCCAACACTGGAACCACAGACGTTAATCTGATATGACGACTGTATCGTAGTACACATCGTAGGAGTATCATGTAGTGCTCATTGCTTTTTTGTAAAATTAGATAGCAAGCACCATAACCACAACTGATGATGCATCGATATTACTCCTGCGTAGGATGTTTTTCCAAACCAGTTTATAGACCTGGCGTGGCTCAGTGGTAGAATACCTGATTGCCACGCAGAATAATTGGGTTCGATTCCTGCTGGGATCCTAATTTTGATTTTTTCTATTTGTAGTGTTGCAGATGCACGACCGAGTGTGCGCCTGTGAAGGAGGACGAGAAACGACCCGCGTTCTGATTGCGCGAGAGCCTGTGCCGCCTTTTGCCAGCCTTGCACTGTGTTAGCGTACGGTCCCTTTTCGTCACGACCTCATTATACCAATAAACCTCACCACAATTGGTGGAGGTGCTGGGTGGGAGGTGCTGGGAGGTGGTGGGAGCACAACGCAAAGGCACGCAAGGTGAACACGTTGTCGCTTATGCAAGTCGTGTTCTAAAGAAGGCTGAATTAAACTATTCCGTGACAGAGAAGGAGTGCTTGGCGATCATCTGGGCATTGACGAAGTTTCGCCCGTATCTTTACGGCCATCCTTTCGACGTGGTTACAGACCACCACGCTCTATGTTGGCTTTCCACCTTGAAAGACCCGTCGGGACGCCTGGGCCGTTGGGCACTTCGATTGCAGGAATACGACATTCGTGTCGTATATAGTTCCGGTCGGAACCATGCAGATGCTGATGCATTCTTCTCCCGCTCGCCAATAACACCAGACGCGGCTTTTCTGTCACCCCACATTACCACCTTGTCACCACTCAGCGCCAATGACATGCTTTCGAGCAGCGTAAGACCCACACCTTGCCTTGTTGCTCGACTAACCTTACCGATCCGTCTGGTGTCCCTTCGACGAGAGCGCTACGCCGTCAAGCAGTCCACTTCTCCGTGCGAGACAACATTCTGTACCGCCGCAACTACATGCCAGGTGGTCGGCAGTGGCTCCTTGCTGTCCCTAGTCATATGCGCTCTGACATCTGCTCGTAATTCCACGCGGATCCCCAAAGTGCTCACACCGGCGCCCTGAAAACCCATGAAAGGCTCCGTCAGCGAGATCACTGGCGAGGAAATGGTACCGCTTTGTGCAGAAATACGTTCAGTCCTTGCACTACATGCCAACAAAGCAAGACACGTCCGCGACACCTTACTGGCACGTTGCAGCCGCTCCCGTGCCCGGCTCGCCCCTTGACCGCGTGGGTATCGACCTCTACGGCCCCCCTCCCGTACAGTGCTCTGGAAACCGATGGATTATTGTCGGCGTCGATCATCTGATGCGCTACGCTGAGACTGCAGCTCTTCCGGCAGCGACCGCCCGCGAAGTCGCACTTTTCATTCTTCGCAGCTTCATTCTACGCCATGGTGCTCCGTGGGAACTACTCAGTGATAGGGGTCGCGTGTTCCTGTCGGAGGTCATCCAAGCCCTCCTCGCTGAATGCAATATCATTCACCAGAAATCCACCGCCTACCATCCAGAGACAAATGGTCTCACCGAACGGTTCAACCGCACACTGGGCGACATGCTGAGGATATATACCTGCTCAGACCACACCAACTGGACACTGTACTACCTTTTGTTACGTTCGCTTACAACACCGCGACGCAAGCGACTACCGGCTTTTCCCCGTTCTTTCTCGTGTACGGCCGCGAACCTTCCCACCCACTGGACACCATACTCCCGTACCGACCTGATACCTCTGAGTGCACTCCAGTTTCTGAAGTCGCCAGATACGCCGAAGACTGCCGTCAGTTGGCTCGTTCTCTGACAGGTGAAGCACAAGGTCGACAAAAGACGCGACATGACGACGTTCATCACCCAGCCCCTACGTTTCCTCCTGGCTCCCTTGTTTGGCTTTGGTTTTTCTTAACTCTCTCGCATTTAAGTGACCAATGTCTGTTCTCGCCGTTCCTGGGTAGTTATAAACTGTCAATCACCTGTGGCGCATACCCGTGCACCGCGGCCCGTGGCAAACGGGCATGTGCCACACGTGTCTAGTGGAAAGGGTTTGACGACGTACGCGACAGGATTTTCACGTTATTCATGTCATGACCCGACAATCATATTCGTCATTATTCGTCAAATCCTCTTACCCTCCCACACCAATTTTGGTCTATACTAGGTTAAGGAGACGATCATGAGGGCACCCAGACGTAGGCGGCTAGATAGATAGATACGTAGATTGAAACGCTCAAACTACCAGTTCGCTGAGAAATGCTTCGCATTTAAAACAATACAGCTACAGATATATGAAAGCCTTTCGCCTTTCTAAACGCCACTAGACGATGCAAAAGCTCGCTTAAGGGTTGACGCAAGCTTGAGCATTTGCATACGTGTGCAGCCTCTTGTCTCCATTACCTCCACTCATCACTCTGCCTCTTCCTCGCTCTCATGTTCCCTACCCCGCTCTTTCTAACCCTCTATTGCAGAGTAGTAGGCCACAGTGAGATATAGCTTCGGCTCCCAACTCTGCCTATGAATGAATATGGAATGTGTGGTCCAGTGATTACGGCGCTCGGCCGCTGACCAGAAAGATGGGTGTTCGATCCCGCCCGAGGCGGCCACATTTCGATGAAGGCAACATGCTAGAGGCCTGTATCCTTTGATTTAGGTGCGCGTTAAAGATTCCCAGGTGGCTGAAATTCCCGGAGCTACCCACTATAGCGTGCCTCATAATCATACCGCGGCTTTCGCACGTAAAACCTCTAAAATTATTATTAATGAGGACTAACACACTATAATGCCAATGATATGTAGGAGATGTTATTTGTAGTAATTAGGATATAAATGTGAACAAAGTAAAGTGGACGAAAGGATAACTTGCCGCCGGCAGGGACCGGCAGGCTGCGATCGGCGCTGACTAACATTCTTATAGGTTTAAATGCACATATATACCTAATAAAGTGGATGGGGGGATGACCGCCGCCCTAGCTCAGTGATAGCGCATCGGACGCGTTATTCGAAAGTCGTAGGTTCGTTTCCTGCCGGCGGCATGTTATCTCTCCGTTCACTTTACTTTGTTTATATTTATATCCTAATTACTACAAATATCTCCTGTGAATTCCTTGGCATTCTTGGGTGTTAGTCCTCATTAATATGGCGTCTAACAAAGAAAAACTGGCCCTTAAAATCCATCTTAAAACCCTAAAACCAATAAAGCCCTAAAACCATTATTAATTACTTGAGATGTTTGCGCTGATATTGGGCACCGACTAATTACTGCCAGATGAGAATATAATTGAATCGTCGCACAGGTTTCTAGAAGCGAGCATCTGTTTTCATGATTAATGTATTATGATATTAGCGTCATAATATTCTCCAATAGTTAGAAAGTTTCTGAAGAGGATGTGAAGCGCTCTTTACTAATTGCACATACGACGATTAAGAAACAAGCAGCCGATTTGTTGGTGTGCTCTCTGCGGTTTTCGGCATAGCGGTTTTCGCTATGAAAAACACCGTTATGTGGTATTCGGGGTCACTTTTATACACTTTATTTCTTTACGAAGAGATAGAGATAGGCTACTTGAGATACATTCACAGCTAGGGGATTTCAGAGGCAAGGATACTGGCAGAGAACGAAGTTACGGTGGGACCGCTAGCCACTAATAACCACTAGCTTATTCATCCTGTGTCATCCTGTACTCGGTCCCATCGGCGCCTCTGAGCAGTGTGCAGGAAGGTAATGACGAACTGAGCAACTCATTTAAAAATCAATGACTATTGTACATCGAGACTCATCTAAAGTGTGTGCATTAGTTAGGGCATTCACTTTCTTCCCGAGGGTGTAATTGCGGTATCTCCCATGAACACACTATAAATATCGCAAACACACACACACACACACACACACACACACACACACACACACACACACACACGCGCGCGCGCGCGCGCACGCACGCACACGCACACACACACGCGCGCACACACACACGCACAAACACACACACACACGCACACACACGCGCACACGCACGCACGCACGCACGCACGCACACGCACACACACACACGCGCGTACACACACGCACACACACACACACACACGCACTCACGCACGCACGCACGCACACGCACACACACACACACACACACGCACTCACGCACGCACACGCACACACACACGCGCACACACACACGCACAAACACACACGCACGCACGCACGCACACCCACGCACGCACGCACGCACACACACACACACACACACACACACACACACACACGAAATGGTTTGTTGATAGTCTAAAGAATTTTCATGTCATGAGCCAGACGCTTGAGATTGTTGTGATTAGTGATGTATATATTCTTGCGTGTTCTCAAATAAACGTGGTTGGAAGTTAGCGCTTGTGCTGTCTACGTCTCTATCTTTTGTGTCCGTGTTTTATGCGCTACCCAGTCGAAGTTATGCATCATGAGGTAATCTAGTTACGTTGCAGAAGCAAGCCGTACGGGCTTTTTCTGACCTACCCTACAAAGGACATGCGCGTGATCTATTTCTGAAAAATTACAGCATCTCCCGCTAAAGAGAACCATGTGTGGATGCGAAGCAGCGGGGAGATGGTTAGCTTGAGTGGGAGATGTTGTAATTTTTTTTTCTTGCGTTCTCGAGCCTGTACCTTCATCTGGCGTAGAATCAGCACTGTGTTCCATTCTCCATCCAGCTCCCGCTGCGTGGCACTGCCGGCGTCCGAGGTATTCGACTCTAGCAAAGTCGCAAGATCATGTGCGTCTGCGTGTCTGCAGTCCATGCCTTTGGTGTCGTCGTGGGATTCTTCAGCGAGGGAAAGAGAGCACGAGCGTCCCGCGTCTAGAGCCACATAAGCAGAGGCGGCCATCGGCCGCTCGTGCCACGTCAAGACGCCGGAGGCATCGCTGCTGCCTACTCGTCGCAGGAGAGAATGAGGCGCGGGAGAGGGGGAGTGGAGGGGGACAGGGGAGAGAGATGTATGGAGAGGATGTGTGTGGAGAGGGCTTGCGCATGCGCAGTAAGGGTGGTCACCTCCGCACACCGGATTGAACTCCGCCATAAGATGCGTCGCATCTAATATAAAATTACCCGAGTTCACCTACACCTACACGAATATCAGCTTACGAGTTTTTCTAAACGCGAAACGATTGGGGGTACCACTCATATCAGGAACATCGAGGACTTGAAAACCAAGCAATCGTTTCGCGTAAACCGATACACTGAACATTGGGCATTTCCGCGTCCACGCGCAAGCTAGGGTCTTCAAACGCTGTCCTATTGTCTTCCCTCAACGCTAAATAAATATAAACTATATGATGAAAACATGTTTCGCTCCTAAAAACCCATTACTGCAACTGCTATTGTGAGTGTGACCTTTCTTGTGTGCCGTTGGAAAAATATTTTCTCAGCCATTTCGAATCGCTAAATTCTCGTTTTCTTGTTTTCGTTTGCTGGATGCATTTCCTTTTTTTTCAATGTTGCTATAAATGTATGTATTGACCGTTCTTGCCATGTTCCTGCTTGTGTTTTCACGGGCAGGTGGGACTAGTCGAGCTGTCATTATGCAGATTTTATCCTACCAACCTTGTTGTTTATATGCATGTTGTATATTTATTTCGGAAGTTTCTTACACTAGAGTGACGCGACTAAACAGCGTACATGAAACGCAAACCTAAATGTACGCTTTGCGTTTTTGACTTTTTCGGATTTCATGAACTCTTTCGGATTTAATGAAGGGACCGGCTACCAATTTTTATGCTCCCATTTTCTTTAGCGCAACGGAAAGCTCCCCGGTGAGAGTGTCTAATCACGGAACGGTAACGTGGAAAACACCGTTAAGCATTTTAGGGGCGAAGCTCCTTAAGGCGGCACCCGTTCGTCCCTCGTAGTCGTCGTCGTCGTAGTAGCAGTAGTAGTAGTAGTAGTCGTAGTCCGTAACAAGTCTTACGCTTGTACTGGGCAGAATTCACGGAAGATTCACGGTTTACCGATGAACCTCCGCAGCTTCACCCACTCATCATCATTCACTCCGTGGATATGCTGTGATTTTTTAATCAGAATTTTTCCATCTGCGGAGAATATGAAGTCGTAAACACAAGTGACAACCCATGCTGCAAATAGTGAGCGCGAGAACGCTTGGTATTCGAGCGCGGCGTTTTGCTGCGCATGCGTGCACGGCGCGCGCATGCGCCGCGGCTCGACATGTCCACTGTTTACCGCGAAGGAAGCGCTGGTTCTCACCGTGCATCTCCTTTTACCTCGTAAGCAGCACCAAATAGAGCGGGGATAGATAATATACATACTCTAACTTTCAGGACTACTTATGGCGCGCCTGACAGCATGAGACTAGGTGACTATACGTACAGCAAAAAGTGATCGACTGCATATTCCAGCTTCAAGGATCCTCCGCTAGGCTGCTCGAGATACCGGTTTTTCTTACTTTTAAACACGATTGAAAAATATAAATCGCACTCACAACGCGAAAAGGATGCTGGAATATGTCACTATATTTCACTGTCTTCATTTTTACCAGGATCGAATCACACGTTGTGACCAGTTGTCGGTGCCTTTAATAAAGTATTGTTGTGAAGTGCTAAAAAATTAAAGAAAAGTTGTTGTACCCTAGGTTCGTTGGTCGGTGTCTTGTGGCGTGATTTCTCAAACCCACTGCGAGGGATTATCCATACGTCGGGGGGGCAGTATGTTCACTGGTTGATTCCTCAGTACTTATAGGGGGCTCTGTGCACGAGTTCTTCCTCCCCGTGTTCTCGTGCTACCAATTGCAGTTATGTGTGTTCTCAAATGTTCTCAAATCAGCCGATCTGTATGCCCTATTTAAGAACCTCAATTGTTAAAAAAATGTTGTAGGCTTGATATGTCAACTTCACGACCATATCCCTAGAGTTTGTATCGCTCAAGGTAGCACGGCGGGCTTGCTGGTGATTCATAGCATCCAGAGGTATAGCGCATCCAAGACGGGACGAAGCGAAGGACACAACACGATACACAGTGCTAACTTTCAACAAATGACTTTCAACAAATGTGCTCAACAAAACATGCGCTGTTTGTTGAACGTTAGCGCTGTGTATGCGTGTTGCGTGTCTTTAGCTTCATCCCTTCTTGGATGCGCTATACCTTTGGATGCTTTGTATCGCTCGTTGTGTTAATATTGCAAGCTTGCCTCAAATTTTTCGTAGTATGCCGCTATAGTTTTGACGCTCTTTTGCCACATATTATCACATTGAACATTGTCACATAGTATTGATAGTATGGTTTTTGTCCGATGCCGCTGCACTTACTCGATCTCTTATAACTAAAAATTCTCACTTTATAAAACAGCACGTTTTGTTGTTTCATTCCGTTTTATTATTTCTTTTTCCTCTCCAACTTCGTTCTCTTCGAGCAATCGTGCCACTGATAGCAGCAATAAATCCACAAAAACTCAACGTTACTTTTCACCTTTTAAAAATTCCTGTTTGTAAAAATAAACCGGACCACGCATAACAGTTTCTACAGGTATAAATGAGTAATTACTATAGAACGTTGAGCTAAAGCGCTCAGTATGAACCATCGGCTTTCTCATAATGAAAGGTTTCCTAGAAGAAGGATACGAAGAAGAAGAAGAAGAAAACTGCCATGGAAGCAGCGCGTTTCTACTCGGTCGGAAGACCACAGATGACCGCGATCCGAAAAAAGCTGGTCATCGTCGGCGATGGTGAGGGCAGCGAGAGGCGTCCTCCTAAGCGTCTTCGGTGATGGCGAGCTTGCGGATGCCCCTGTGCCTGCCGTCTTGGAGAACAATGACGCCACCATCGACGTCAGGGCAGAGGTGGCCTCATGGGACACAGCGGGGCAGGAGGACTATGACCGGTTGCGGCCACTGTCGCACCTGAAAACTAGGCGCGACCTTGATGTGCTTCAGCATCGACTCGCCCGACTTCCTGCACAAACCGGAGTCGTGGAGGCCGGAGGTCCGCCACTTCTGCGCCAGCGTGTCCGTCATCTTCGCAAAGGTGATGAACCCCGGCTGCCACTTGCCCATACTGGCAGATCCAGCCATGACGAAGCACAAGCACGGTGTTCCTGCGGAAGGGCGTACCACGTCGGTGAAGACCAACGCCAACGACTCACCTGGAGTACAATGCCAAGACCAAGGACGGTGTGCGCGAGGAGATCGATAGTGCAAAGACGGTCACCTTTCCCACGAGTAGAGGCCGTAGTATATTAAATTTATTCCGCAATATAGAATAAACCTCTTCCAGTCTCGGGTGAGAAGCCAGAGGGGGGCTGGAGGAGCTTCTCTCGCTTTTGTGTCTTACTCGTATTAATGTGCGCGCCGCCAACAGCTCTCGGTTCGCTATCACAGTGCCTCCTGGAAATTGAGGAAGGTTTATATGTTATAACGTTGTTGTTGTACCCCAGACAATTAACTTTTGAATTATTCAATTGAAGACAGTTGGTTATATTAAGAAGTTGTAGTGCATGACAATCTCTGACATACACATTTTTTTTAGAAATTAAAAAGTTGCACGTAATTTGAGATATTCATCATCGAATTTTAAGGGCGATATCGAAACTGATCACGCTCAGCGCGCTCGAAACGCGCCCACTCTTTTTCGTCAGACCGGAACTACCCGTGACACGGAGTGACGAAATTTGAATAAAGGCGCGTCGTGGCCGTTTCTTTCCGTGAAAAGTGGCAAGTTATATCGCTTGCGATGGCGGATCGCCTTACCCTTGCGTGCGGTGTTTGGTGCTTATCTGTTTCTGTCGAGCTGTGCAAAGGAAAACCGAAATATCTGCCTTTTCTTCCTCTGGGAAGCATAAAACTCGGGGCCAGCCACTGCGGAGCTTCTTGCAGACAGGCGAAATAGTTTTTCCCGCCTCTTTACAGTTTAAGAAAGGAAGAGACAAGCCCTACACATCGCACCCAAAGAATAAGCTCTCTACTTGTGCCTTCCAGAACGCTTGCCGATTTCCCTGACCAGATTCTGCTTTGACGCACCTTCATTCAAATTTCGTCACTTCCTTGTCACGCGTAGTTCCGGTCTTACGTAACAGAGGCCGCGTAGCCACCGCGCCGGGTGCCATCATTTTTTATATCGGCCTTGGAACTCGCTGATTAATAGTACCTCGAATTACGTGCAACGTTCGTGATTTCGAAAAAATTGGTATGCCATAAATTGGCACGCACTACAACTTTCTAATAAGAATGACTGCCCTCAAGTGAATAATTAAAAAGTTAAATAAGAGGTGTTTGTTAATCGGTCGCGTCAATGTCAATTTAGTTGCGGCAAAGTATTTCAGCCTCGACATAGATTTCTTGTGCGAAAATGACAGCGTCTGAAGGTCACAGAATTTTTATCAAAAATCTGTATTGTCTAGAAAAAAAAAACACCCGGTATAAATACATAAGGGTATCGTATTCACTCACACTGAACTGCGGCGGTCCGGTCAGTATCAAACGCAACGAAACAGCAGCGTACTACGGTAACGAGGCATTCCTTCTTCCTTCACCTTACGGTACGCTTCAGTAGCGTCCCATTTCTGAATTTTATTTGTTTATAGCACGAATGAGTTACGTCCAAACTATTTATTTCTAAACCTAGTCCTTCAGCATGCTAATTAATTTCCTTAATCAGGGCACCATGCGATTCACGGCCGATCCGCCGTGGTGGATTGCGTTAAGTGTCTGAGGAACAACAACAACGTTATAACATATAAACCTTCCTCAATTTCCAGGAGGCACGTGATAGCGAACCGAGAGCTGTTGACGGCGCGCACAATAATACGAGTAAGACAGAAAAGCGAGAGAAGCTCCTCCAGCCCCCCTCTGGCTTCTCACTCGAGACTGGAAGAGGTTTATTCTATATTGCGGAATAAATTGAATATCCCACGGCCTCTACACCTGGGATAGGAGACCGTTTTTGCACTATCGACCACCTCGCGCACACCGTCCTTGGTCTTGGCGGAGTACTCCAGGTGACCCGTAGGCACTGGTCTTCACCGACGTGGTCTTTTCCTCAGGAACACCGTGCTTGTGCTTCGTCATGGCTGGATCTGCCAGCATGGGCAAGTGGTAGCCGGGGTTCATCACCTTTGCAAAGATGACGGACACGCTGGCGCAGAAGTGGCGGACCTCCGGCCTCCACGACTCCGGTTTGTGCAGGAAGTCGGGCGAGTCGATGCTGAAGCACATCAAGGTCGCGCCTATTTTCAGGTTCGACAGTGGCCGCAACCGGTCATAGTCCTCCTGCCCCGCTGTGTCCCATAAGGCCAGCTCAGCCCTGACGTCGATGTTGGCGACATCCAAGACGGCAGGCACAGGGGCATCCGCAAGCTGGCCATCACCGAAGACGCTTAGAGGACGCCTCTCGCTGCCGTCACCATCGCCGACGATGACCAGCTTTTTTCGGATCGCGGTCATCTGTGGTCTTCCGACCGAGTAGAAACGCGTTGCTTCCATGGCAGTTTCTTCTTCTTCTTCTTCTTCGTATCCTTCTTCTAGGAAACCTTTCATTATGAGAAAGTCGATGGTTCATACTGAGCGCTTTAGCTCAACGTTCTACAGTAATTACTCATTTATACCTGTAGAAACTGTTATGCGTGGTCCGGTTTATTTTTACAAACAGGAATTTTTAAAAGGTGAAAAGTAACGTTGAGTTTTTGTGTTTTTATTGCTGCTATCAGTGGCACGATTGCTCGAAGAGAACGAAGTTGGAGAGGAAAATAGAAATAATAAAACGGAATGAAACAACAAAACATGTGCTGTTTTACAAACTGAGAATTTTTAGTTAGATCGAGTAAGTGCAGCGGCATCGGACAGAAACCATACTATCAATGCTATGTCACAATGTTCAATGTGGTAATATGTGCTAAAAAAGCGTCAAAACTAGAGCGGCATATTGCGAAAAATTTTAGGCAAGCTTGCCATATTAACACAACGAGAGATTTAAAGCATCCAAAGGTAGAGCGCATCCAAGAAGGGATGAAGCTAAAGACACGCAACACGCATACACAGCGCTAACGTTCAACAAACAGCGCATGTTTTGTTGAGCACATTCGTTGAAAGTCATTCGTTGAAAGTTAGCGCTGTGTATGTGTGTCCTTCGCTTCGTCGCGTCTTGAATGCGCTCAGTGCTGGGCAGTATCGAAGATACATGTATCTCAGATACTATCTTAGATAATATTTGGGTATTTTGTATCTGTATTGCGATAGGTCTCGCAAGACTATTATCTGTATCTGTATTTCCGATACATTCACTAATGTATCGTGTATCTTAAGATACAAGATACTCCTATAGAACACCACCGTACGAATCAATAATCGCTGGCTCAACTCTGCTTCTCAAGCTGGTACTGGTGCCACTAAACCGACTGAATAAATCTAAGTGCAGTGACATATTGTTATCATTTTGGAAAACGATGATGTGTGCGCGTCCCCGTTGGTGGAGCCGAGCAACATGACAGCGCTCGCGTAGTCTCGACAGAACAAGCGCGCGAACGTCTATGCTTAGCTCACGTGCCTTTCTTTTCTCGATTTTCTTCTTTTCTCGTGTGCCAGTGCCATGATAGGTACCCTTATCCACTGTCCAGCGCCGCGTACCACAATACGTGCGGCGATTATCGCGGAAATTCTGATGCCGCTCCCCTGCGAAGTGCTTCCTTACGAAATCTGAAGCATAGGGTTGCTTTGCGTCTCGTGGCTTTCACACATGACCGATTTGAAGCATCTTGTTTATGTAAGTTCGACTTACATGCGATTGACTTTTGTGGAAATAAGATCTTAACTAAAGCGCCACATGTACCGATGCTAGATCTAATATATGAAGCGTTTACCTAGCAGAAGATATGTTCGTGTACCCTATTTTTTTCTTCCTGCTGTCGATTTAATCCCGGTCGCGGCGGTGGCATTTTCGATGGAGGCGAAAATACTTGAGGCCCGTGTACTTCGATTTACGGGGACGTTAAAGAACTCCAGGTAGTCGACCTTTCCGGAGCCCTCCGCTACGGCGTCCATCATAATCATATAGTGATTTTGTGATGCAAAACTGCAAAAATTATTAAAATTATGCGCAGTTTCCATCGCTGATGAATAGAGGACCACGCGTTCTGCCGATGATCAGAACACCGAAGGCCAACGATATTTATTGCCGCCATTAGTGCACAGCGTTCTTTTGCTTGTACATACATTGAGTTACTTATTTTTCTGGGCAGAAGATTGCCCCATGAGCAGTTTCGTATCTACCAGAGTGACTGCGGCCTTCTTCATCGTCACCACCACGATAAAATACAATAGGTATTAGGTATTTATGGGGTGCACATTTTCTCTCGTTGAAGAAAAATTGTTAAAAGATTGCAAGTTAGTGCGTATATTGATAACGAACGTTTTACGCCAGCAGATAAGTAGAACATGAAAAGTCATTGCACTTTTATGAGCTCTATGCGTATACACAATGCGTCACGAAAAATGTCGCTAGCAGCGTTGTCGCTGCTGTACACCGGTGATACGGTATTGCGCAAACGGTCTTTTACAGACAAGGTAAAACTCCACACCGGTATTTGCGCAATCGTGCGAAGGCTTCTATTGAAGTTCTTGTAATTAGATGGCGACCGGCTAGCTGAGGTTGGCCAGCTGAGCAGCGACTCTCATCAATTACAAAAATGACAAGCAAGAGCCGCTGTCAGTGAAGAGCTGTCCTGTTAAGCAGCCGAAGCAAACTCCAATAAGTTCTGTCGGAAGTTAACTAATGGACTTTGAGCAAGAAGGACAAAACTTTTGAGATACTAACAGACATTTCATTAAAGTAAAACGAAATTGGTCACATTATGGAAATTTTCAAGCAATCCTTTTTGTTCATGGGCGTTTGCTACTGCATTATGGTGGTCTATAACAACAAATTTACGAATGTATCGAAGTATCTTAAGATACTTTTGGCAAGTATCGTATGGGATACAATTATTGCGGTGGTATCTTGTATCTGTATCTCCAATACTTCTTGCCTGGGTATCATTTATCGTATCGCGATACAATTTCAAGGTATCTTTGCCCAGCCCTGGATGCGCTATACCTTGGATGCTATGAACCACCAACAAGCCCGCCGTTCAACCTTGAGCGATACAAACTCTAGGGATATGGTCGTGAAATTGACATATCAAGCCAACTACATTTTTTTAACAATTAGGGTTCTTTAACAGGGCATAAAGATGGGCTGATTTGAGAACACACATAACTGCAATTGGAAGCACGAGAAGACGAGGAGGAAGAACTCTTGCATGGAGTCCCCTATAAGTACTGAGGAACCAACCAGGCAAAGCAATAAGCGGACAGGATTACGACGTGATGTGCTTCTTATGATTTATTGCATGTATATTCGCCCGATATTGGAGTTCGGCTGCGTCTTGTTTTCTGGGGCACCTGCCTACAAACTTCGGCCATTAGTTCTTCTAGAACGCGAATCACTACGTTTATGTCTTAGGCTTCCTAAATTTGTTGCGAATAATATTTTTACAAAGAAGCGCGCCTGCCTTCTCTTCTTACACGCTTTCACATCCTGACAGTACGTACCTTCCTAAAAATATATGCATCACCCCTGAGGAGGTCGCAGTATGTTTTTATTAATCAGCCGATGTCATTTTTTAGCCATCAGTGGTCTCGATTACGGTGTCCACAAGTCATTTTCGCACAAAAACTCTTGGCATCATTACAAGTAAACCTTCGTGAAGTACTTGTGTCGAACAGATCTGTGCACCCAATTAGAATACAATTCGACGACATATTTCCTAAGAAATGCAAAGACTTACCTAATAGATACATAAAGGCCATTTTGGAAGACCATTTGTCAAACTTAGATACAAACATCGTAATAGCTACTGATGCTTCAGTTTGTGAAGAAAAGGCAGGAGTGGGAATTACATCATTATCTTTGGATTGGTCTTTCTCAATTCGTTTGCCTGATTTTACACCTATTTATCAAGCGGAATTACTTGCAATCATCCTAGCTTTACGTAAATTACCCTTATCTATAACAGAAGTAGTCATTTTAACAGACTGTCTGTCTGTTTGTTCTTCATTGACGGCACCTAACATGTCATGTACCTTAGAAATATTTTATTCTCTTGTCCCAAGACCTTTACGTTTTATTCGCTTGGTGTGGGTACCAGGTCACAGAGGTTTAACCCTCGATGAATGTGCGGACGCGCTTGCAGTTGCATCACGCGATGGTCCCATAATTTCTATTTTACCGACGTTGGCCTTTGTCTCTTCAGCGCGATTTGAAAAGTTTGCCACGTCGGTTGACATTGGTAAATCTCTTTTGTCAACATCCGAATTCCTTCACCTTGACTTTTCGTGGAAAAATCGATGGTGCTCCAGCAGAAGGGCAGAAATATCTATCACCAGACTACGATGCCGAGTTCCCCCACTGAACTTTTACCTGCACAGGTCTGGTCTGTCTCAGTCACATTTATGCCACCACTGCAACGAGAGTGAATCTCTGCACCACTTCTTTATAGCATGCAGATTGCACAAAAATCAAAGGAAAAGACTGCTAGAGGAACCCCTCCGAAGGATGGGATTAAATTTATCCCTTCCGATGGTTCTTTCCTTTGGGGCAATTGAATTGGGCCACAGCCACAGGAACGTTTTCGAAGCCGTATGCGATTTTCTACGGGAGACAAAGCGAATTGCTTATTAGGTTATTTAATTTCATTTTATTTTTCATTCATACTGGCTTCAAATATATATATATATATATATATATATATATATATATATATATATATATATATATATATATATATATATATATATATTTTAAATGTTTTTCTAGCCTTGAATATTAGTGTGAGTTCTTCCTTACGTATCCTTATTATAAACATATTTGAAATGTAAAACAATTTTATCTCAAAAATAAGGGTCCGCCCGTTTCATGGCCGATCCCCCACAGTGGGTTGCGCCAGGTTGACAAGGTCCAACCAACCAACCAACCAACCAACCAGCGAACATACTGACGTCCGACTTATGGATAATCCCTCGCAGTGGGTTTGAGAAACCACGCCACAAGGCACTGACCAACGAACAGGGCTGGGCAAAGATACTTTGAAACTGTATCGCGATACGATACAAGATACTCAGGCGAGAAGTATTTGAGATACAGATACAAGATACCACAACGCTGATTGTATCCGATACGGTGCATTCCAATTGTGTATTAAGATACTTCGATACATTCGGAAATTCGTTATTATATATCTGTATATACGGTAATGTATCACTTAACGCCGGTGCACAAAAATGTTCGCTTAAGAATTTATGAACTGCGACCAATTTTGTTTAATTTGAATAAAATGTCTGTTAGTAGTTCAAAAGTTTTGTATTGCTTGCTCGAAGTATATCATTCATTCCGGAGCAACTTACTGGGGTTGCTTTAGCTGCTTAACATGACACGTCCCTCTTTATATACTTCGCTGATAGCGGTTTTTGCTTGTCGCTTTTGTAATTGGGGGGAGTCGCTGCTCTGCTTGCCGACCAGCTAGCGGGTTGCCATCTAATCACAAGAACTTCAATGAGAAGCTTCCGCACACAGGTGCAAATACCGCTGTGGAGTACTACCTTGCCCGTAAACGTACCACGGTTTTCGCAATACCCGATCAGCGGACAGGCGACATCAGCAACAACGCTAGTAGCGACATATTTTGCGACTCATCGTGTTTACGTAGAGGACATAAAACTGCAATAAATTTTATATTCTACATATCTGCTGGCGTAAAGCTTTCGTAAGCGACGTACTCAGTAATGCGCTATCCTTTAACGAATTTTCTTCTATGAGAGGACATCTGCAGCTCAAAAAACGTGTCACGTGTCAGACGTATTCTATAGTCGCACAAAGCGCCGCAGGACACAGCCGCTCTTTACACGGTATTGCCATTTAGAGCTCCAATTACTTCGTGATTAGTGAAGACTAAACAGGAAAACAAATGCAACTACGTAAAATAGAAAAGTGGTTCCGTATCAAACGCAGTGAATATGTATAGAAGCACGATACACGAGACACCCCGAAGAGTTAATAATAATTGTTGCGTTTTATGTCCCAGAACCACGATATGATTATGAGGGACGCCGAAGTAGAGGGCTCCGGAAATTTCGACCACGTGGTGTTCTAAAGCTTAAATATAAGCACACGGGTATCGAAATGCGGCCTCCGTGACCTACGGGTCAGTATTGAAGCACCATAACCACTACCGCGGCGGGTAACCCCTAATAGCTACGACAATTAGGCATTTAAGGTAAGACCACAGAAAATCCGCTGCCTATGTAAAATAGCGAAAACCTGCCCATTGGCACGCTCATTACAAAAACGGAGCATTTTGTATAACAATGTTTCTCCAACCCCTTTGCTAACATCTTTGAGATGGCTCCCAATATTTTACGTTGTTATCATGAAAACTCAATTTCGCTATTTTACTAAGCAGTAAGCTGAATTTTTGTTACTGTATACTCCAAGCACGCGCAGAGTATTATATATTTGTTCGCAACGTCACCTTGACATAACAGTAAACTTAAGTGAAATATAAGTCTGTAAACAGTAGCAGGAATGATGCAGGCAGCTAAATGTAAGAATAGAGCAGAGAGCTTACCTCGCCAGCACGTTGAATAAATATTGCCGTAAGCAGACCCGCAAAAAGCAATACAGAGACATAGGTAATGTGCGGGATGAAAAATGACAGTTTAGAAAAAGCTTGTGCTAACAATCAAATTATGATTTTGAGAACTCATTGAATAAAAGAAAAAACATGGCTGATCCCTCCGTCATAGGAATCGGTATAACACGAAAGTGAAACGTGTCTTCACAGAAGTAGTGCTTATTGTGTAGTGATATATGAGAGCTTGTACAATGTATATTCGTGTTTGGCAGCTATAGCACCGTTTGACGTGGATGCACCCATGTTGACAGCATGTCTCTATCGTGACGACTAACGCCCATGATCATGATTAAACCGTTGTGGTAGCTGACGGTGTGAACATATATTTGGGCACAGCGAATCGTGAATCCCGCGTAAGGATGATATCAACAAGCTCATAATCAACACTGGTACCCGGTATGCACTTCTTCAAAGCGTCGTCAATTAAGGAGAGAAACGGCACGGGGTGCGCTTTCTAGTAATGGGTAGCCGACGCCTGTGCTCATGCATACATAACACACACTGCGCTTCAGCAACACGGGAGGTAGAGGTTCATGGCCTGAGCCGCAAACGCGGGAGTCCCGCTGGCCTCTGTCTCGCAGGCTCTGCTCTCGCTCCACCAAGGCACGACATTCGCCCGTCGAAATAGCGTGCTTTCTGCAACACATATTGCAGCAGTTTTGTTAGTCGGTGCTCTCGCAAATGAAGCAGTCGGCGGCGGAGAAATCCCGTTGCTGCACGTGGAAGCTGCACTACTCCTATGAGCCGACGCACGCTAGCACGAAGCCAAAGGCAAAGAACGTAACTGCGTCAAGGGTGCCTCGGCGACGCCAGCGCGGCCAGTCTACCTCTCTGGTATCGAAGGAAAGCTATGATTTTTCAAGGGCTCGTTTATCTTTGTTAGGCACAATATTAATGAGAACTAACAGACAATAACGCCAAGGAAAGTACAGGGGGTGTTATCTGTAGTATTTAGAATGTAAATGTGAAGAAAGTAAAGTGGACGAAAAGATGACTTGCCGCCGGCAGGGACCGAACCTGCGACCTTCGAATAACGCGTCCGATGCTCTACCACTGAGCTACGGCGGCGGTCATCCTCCCGTCCACTTTCTGGGGTATATATGTTGATTAAACCTAGGAGTGTTAGTCAGCGCCAATCGCAGCCATGGCGGCGAGTGTGGAACACTCTTTTTTTGCCTCTTGGCGTCACGTAGCACGTGATCTTTTTTACGAGTTGGCAGCTGACCAATAATCCCTCGCATACTACCTGAAGGCATTAAGTCTGCCAGGACGAGACCCTTGCTATGAATGAAGGAAAGCTATGATTTTTCAAGGGCTCGTTTATCTTTGTTAGGCACAATATTAATGAGAACTAACAGACAATAACGCCAAGGAAAGTACAGGGGGTGTTATCTGTAGTATTTAGAATGTAAATGTGAAGAAAGTAAAGTGGACGAAAAGATGACTTGCCGCCGGCAGGGACCGAACCTGCGACCTTCGAATAACGCGTCCGATGCTCTACCACTGAGCTACGGCGGCGGTCATCCTCCCGTCCACTTTCTGGGGTATATATGTTGATTAAACCTAGGAGTGTTAGTCAGCGCCAATCGCAGCCATGGCGGCGAGTGTGGAACACTCTTTTTTTGCCTCTTGGCGTCACGTAGCACGTGATCTTTTTTACGAGTTGGCAGCTGACCAATAATCCCTCGCATACTACCTGAAGGCATTAAGTCTGCCAGGACGAGACCCTTGCTATGAATGAAGGAAAGCTATGATTTTTCAAGGGCTCGTTTATCTTTGTTAGGCACAATATTAATGAGAACTAACAGACAATAACGCCAAGGAAAGTACAGGGGGTGTTATCTGTAGTATTTAGAATGTAAATGTGAAGAAAGTAAAGTGGACGAAAAGATGACTTGCCGCCGGCAGGGACCGAACCTGCGACCTTCGAATAACGCGTCCGATGCTCTACCACTGAGCTACGGCGGCGGTCATCCTCCCGTCCACTTTCTGGGGTATATATGTTGATTAAACCTAGGAGTGTTAGTCAGCGCCAATCGCAGCCATGGCGGCGAGTGTGGAACACTCTTTTTTTGCCTCTTGGCGTCACGTAGCACGTGATCTTTTTTACGAGTTGGCAGCTGACCAATAATCCCTCGCATACTACCTGAAGGCATTAAGTCTGCCAGGACGAGACCCTTGCTATGAATGAAGGAAAGCTATGATTTTTCAAGGGCTCGTTTATCTTTGTTAGGCACAATATTAATGAGAACTAACAGACAATAACGCCAAGGAAAGTACAGGGGGTGTTATCTGTAGTATTTAGAATGTAAATGTGAAGAAAGTAAAGTGGACACTCGCCGCCATGGCTGCGATTGGCGCTGACTAACACTCCTAGGTTTAATCAACATATATACCCCAGAAAGTGGACGGGAGGATGACCGCCGCCGTAGCTCAGTGGTAGAGCATCGGACGCGTTATTCGAAGGTCGCAGGTTCGGTCCCTGCCGGCGGCAAGTCATCTTTTCGTCCACTTTACTTTCTTCACATTTACATTCTAAATACTACAGATAACACCCCCTGTACTTTCCTTGGCGTTATTGTCTGTTAGTTCTCATTAATATTGTGCCTAACAAAGATAAACGAGCCCTTGAAAAATCATAGCTTTCCTTCATTCATAGCAAGGGTCTCGTCCTGGCAGACTTAATGCCTTCAGGTAGTATGCGAGGGATTATTGGTCAGCTGCCAACTCGTAAAAAAGATCACGTGCTACGTGACGCCAAGAGGCAAAAAAAGAGTGTTCCACACTCGCCGCCATGGCTGCGATTGGCGCTGACTAACACTCCTAGGTTTAATCAACATATATACCCCAGAAAGTGGACGGGAGGATGACCGCCGCCGTAGCTCAGTGGTAGAGCATCGGACGCGTTATTCGAAGGTCGCAGGTTCGGTCCCTGCCGGCGGCAAGTCATCTTTTCGTCCACTTTACTTTCTTCACATTTACATTCTAAATACTACAGATAACACCCCCTGTACTTTCCTTGGCGTTATTGTCTGTTAGTTCTCATTAATATTGTGCCTAACAAAGATAAACGAGCCCTTGAAAAATCATAGCTTTCCTTCATTCATAGCAAGGGTCTCGTCCTGGCAGACTTAATGCCTTCAGGTAGTATGCGAGGGATTATTGGTCAGCTGCCAACTCGTAAAAAAGATCACGTGCTACGTGACGCCAAGAGGCAAAAAAAGAGTGTTCCACACTCGCCGCCATGGCTGCGATTGGCGCTGACTAACACTCCTAGGTTTAATCAACATATATACCCCAGAAAGTGGACGGGAGGATGACCGCCGCCGTAGCTCAGTGGTAGAGCATCGGACGCGTTATTCGAAGGTCGCAGGTTCGGTCCCTGCCGGCGGCAAGTCATCTTTTCGTCCACTTTACTTTCTTCACATTTACATTCTAAATACTACAGATAACACCCCCTGTACTTTCCTTGGCGTTATTGTCTGTTAGTTCTCTGGTATCGAGACGCTTTAACCATGACCTCTGATATCGCACGAAATCTCGGAGTAAACGCTAGTAAGTGTCGATCGCGAAGCATTACTTCTTTTCACATCTCACAGATGGCGGCACCGCCCCGCTCCGCCCGCCGCGAAAGAGAATGTGTGAAAGATATAAGGCGCGTTCGCGCCGTGTCTAGCATCTCCCGAGTTAGCTTAGTCGGTAGAGCGTCGAGCGCTTGCCGTCGCGGCCGCAACGTCGTGGGTTCGATTCCCAGCGGGGTATCTTTTTCTTGGTTTTTTCTTTCTCACCCGTTGGCGTCCATTTTATCAACGTCATATCCGTGACGGATGTACTTGGTGGACCCCGGCATAAAACACTTTCGTGTTAAAAAGAGACGTACGCCAAGATAGCTTCTGTTAAGTGAATGCTTGTTCTGTTAGATCCAGCATCGGTACCGGTGGTGCTATAGCTGTTAGAATGTTGTCTGCATGTAAGTCAGTCTCATTCATGTAAGTCAAACTTGCAGTGACGAAGTCCTTCAAATCGCCGGTGTGTGAAATCCATGAGGCGCAAAGAAATCCCTTTTCTTGCACTCTTCAGATTTCATAACGAAGCACAACGCAAGAGAAGCTTCGACAACGACACTACAGCGGCATCAGAATTTGTGCAAAAGACACCGCACGCATTGGAGTACGCGGCACAGGACAGTGGCAAACAGCCAAGTGTCATAGCGCTGACAAAACTAAAAAGAAAAAAAGAGACCGTGAAAACAAAGGTCGTCTGGGCGTAGAAGCTCGCGCGTTTGTCTGTCGAGAAGACGCTAGCGCAACCACGTGACTCTGCTCCCTCAATAGGTATGCTGAGAGCTCATCGTCCGCCCTCGGTGGGAAACTCTGGCGGAAAGATAAAATAATCTCACTGTCTTGAGTTTTAATCTGGTGGCTTAGTGGGAGCAGTATCAGCTTGAGAAGCGGAGGTCAACCAACGTTTATTGTTTCGCACCATGGGGTTGCGATCGCAGTATCTTGTATCTTAAGATACACGACACAGTCTTCAATGTATCTGAAATACAGATACTGATAGACGTCTTGCCAGACGTATCGCGATACAGATACAAGATACCCAAAGAGTATCTAAAATAGTATCTAAGATACATGTATCTTCGATGCTGCTCAGCACTGCCAACGAACCTAGGGCACAACAACTATTTTGTAGCGTTATCTACACTGGTCTAGTCCAGGCAGTTTCGCGTGGCTCCTCAGGAGCTGTGCTGCGCATGCGCGAGGATCAGTGATGTCACGCACCGGAGCCGCCACCTCCCGGGCACTCCGCCGCTGCCCCGCGCGACTCGCCGCCGCCGGTCTGAGCTTTCCAGAGGAGTGACGTCGTAGCCGTGGCAGACGTATTGGCGCTGGAGCGCGCGCAGCTATTCGCCTTCGCTGTGCAGTCGCCGTCTGACACTGCGCTGAAGCCGCGTGATAGCGCCTCTGACTGGCGTTTGCCAGTGTGCTATAGCCATGGAGAAGGAGAGCGCAAATGCTGCTCAACGGCGCAGAAGAACGGAGAAGCTTAACTCATCGGATCCCGAAGTAGTTGCCTCGCAAAATAGATATACATGTGCCACATAATACGCATACCGTGTGTGTGTGTGTCATTGGAGCAGCAGTAAGCATGATTATCAAGCTAATTCTAGACAATCAGGAAAGCTAAGATTAATTAGCTGACCTTTGCTAACGCTACGTTATCCTGGCATAGCCGAGCTAAGCCACTGCAACATATTTTAAAATTTTTTGAGCATAAAACACGGGCACAAAAGATAGAGACGTAGACAGCACAAGCGCTAACTTCAAACCACGTTTATTTCGGAACACGCAAAAATATATACATCACTAATCACAACAATCTCAAGCGCCTGGCTCATGACATGAAAATTCTTTAGACTATCAAGAAACCATTTCGTGTGTGTGTGTGTGTGTGTGTGTGTGTGTGTGGTGTGTGTGTGCGTGTGTGTGTGTGTGTGTGGTGTGTGTGTGTGTGTGTGTGTGTGTGTGTGCGTGCGCGTGTGTGTTCATGGGAGATCGCGCAATTGCACCCTCAGGAAGAAAGTGAATGCCCTAACTAATGCACAAACTTTACATGAGTCACGATGTACAATAGTCATTGATTTTTAAATAGTTGCTAAGTTCGTCATTACCTTCCTCTACACTGCGCAGAGGCGCCGATGGGACCGATGATACAGGATGAATAAGCTAGTGGTTACCCTGTCCCACCGTAACTTCGTTCTCTGCCAGTATCTTTGCCTCAGAAATTCCCTAGCTGTGAATATACCTCGGATCGGCTGTGTTTAACTCTTCGTAAAGAATTAAAGTGTATAAAAGTGACCCCGAATACCACATAACTGCGTTTTTCATAGGGAAAACCGCTATGCCGCTGTTGTGCGCACTAACCGCAGAGAGCACACCAACAAATCGGCTGCTTGTTTCTAAATCGTCGTATGTGCAATTAGTAAACAGCGCTTGACATTCTTTTCAGAAACTTTCTAACTATTGGAGAATATTATGACGCTAATATCACAATACATCAATCATGAAAACAGATGCTCGCTTCTAGAAACCTGTGCGACGATTCAATTATATTCTCATCTGGCAGTAATTAGTCGGTGCCCAATATCAGCGCAAGTACATCTCAAGTAATTAATAATGGTTTTAGGAAGGAAGATGAATTTTAAGGGCAGTTTTTCTTTGTTAGACGCCATATTAATGAGGACTAACACACAAGAATGCCAAGGAAAGCACAGGAGATATTTATAGTAATTAGGATATAAATGTAAAGAAAGTAAAATGGACGAAAAGATATCTTGCCGCCGGCAGGGACCGAACCTGCGACTTTCGAATAACGCGTCCGATGCTCTATCACTGAGATACGGCGGCGGTCATCCTCCCGTCCACTTTATTAGGTATATATGTGCATTTAAACCTATAGGAGTCAGCGCCGATCGCAGCCTACCGGTCCCTGCCGGCGGCAAGTTATCTTTTCGTCCACTTTACTTTCTTCACATTTATATCCTAATTACTAGACATAACATCCCCTACACTTTCATGGGCATTATTGTGTGTTAGTCCTCATTAATAATAATTTTAGGGGTTTTACGTGCGAAAGCCACGGTATGGTTATGAGGCACGCTATAGTGGGTAGCTCCGGGAATTTCAGCCACCTGGGAATCTTTGACGCGCACCTAAATCAAAGAATACGGGCCTCTGGCATGTTGCCTCCATCGAAATGCGACCGCCTCGGGTGGGATCGAACCCACATCTTTCTGGTCAGCAGCCGAGCGCCGTAACCACTGCACCACACATCTCATATTTATTCATAGGCAGAGCTGTGAGCCGAAGCTATATCTCACTGTGGCCTATACTACTGTGCAAGAGAAGGTTAGAAAGGGCGGGTGAGGGAACATGAGAGCGAGGCAGAAACAGAGTGATGAGTGGAGGTAATGGAGACAAGAGAGTGCACACATATGCAGATGCTCAAGCTTGCGTCAACCCTTAAGCGAGCTTTTGCGTCGTCTAGTGGTGTTTAAAAAGGCGAAAGGCTTTCTTATATCTGTGGATGTATTGTTTTTATTCAGTCAATTCAGGACCACGTACAAAAAAAAAATGTTCAGGTAGTGTTTTATAGTGGCGCGTTAAGCCATGAGAACAGCTACTGCGCAATTATTTCAGGCACCTGACAGTGTACATAATCAGGCCCAGTGTGTCTGCGTGTAATGCGTAGGGCAGATAGCCGGTTGTGTATTACAGGTACAGAATAGGCGCCAATGAAAGGGCAGCATAGTTGAAGACTACAGAGAATTCGTTGGTGTGATGAAACATTGAAAAAAAAAATTCCAGACATAAAATGGAATCAGCGGGCGCAAGACAGGCCCAATTGGAGATCACCTGGAGAGGCTGCTGGCCTGCAACGGACATGGGCGAGACCAATAAAGATGATGGTGACAACCAGAGGCGTGAGTTACGGGGACAGGAGGGGTTGATTTGAAGTAATAAAATCACAGTTTCGTAGCGAGAAGGAAACAATGAATGCGATAGCAAAAAAAAATGTAATGTTATACGAAGCAAGGCTAGCAGCTAACTCTTTTTGATCCGATCTAGCGTAACTCTACAAAATGCTGGTGTAAGGGAATACTGCCGCTCCAGGGAGCGAAGCGGTTTTCGTGCGGTCTTTCGTCTAAACGCGAAGAAAGCGGGCCGTTTTCTGAAGTCTGCCAAGATAGCGCGCGCCAGCGCTAGCGACCACGCCCTCATGATCGGAGTTCGCGGTTGCTGCTCGAGCGACGCAGCACCCCCCCCCCCGCCTCCTCTCCGGCTCCCTTCATGCTCCTTCGCCCGACGAATCTCTCTGCTTGAGGAGCAATCGACGGAAGCGATGGACGGCGTAGTAAAGGCGGCTGCAGCGGGATGCCGCCACTTGCCCGCTCCCACGCTAGCGATCACACTAAAAGAAAGCCGCGCGTTCAAAGGGAAAAAAAGGAGAAACGAGTACGAAAGGAGAGAGAAAGCGCTTGAAGCGTGCGACAAATACCGCGTAACTCCGCTCGTAATTAACGGATTCTATAAATTTTTGCGGCAGTGGATTCGTGAGGCAATAGACTATTTTAATGGTGACATTCAAAGATTACTTGCAAAAGTGTTGTAGGGCCCCTTTAACGTGGCCAAACACCGATCTGATATTGAGGCACATTGTAGAGGGTGTCTACGGAGCAGTTATAATCATGTGGCGCTCGACGTGCTACTAAATTTCAATGCGCAAGGGTTTCGCATTCACTGTCATTGAATCGCGGCAGCCCTGTCGGAATCAAACCCAACGACACAGCCCCTGGGAAACTGTAGTGAGTGACCTCTTGTTGGTTGACGTTATAGTACTCTGCAGCTGCTTTCAATGCTACGAACAACCTTCCTAAGTTTCCTGAATGCGCAGGGTAGTGCACCTAGCGTTGTTGGTATCGCACATGTTAAATAATGTGAATAAGACAATGAAGTGAGAGAAGCTCCTCCAGCCTCCATCTGGCTTCTCACCGGGGACTGGATGAAGTTTATTTTATATCGCAGAATAAATTTAATATTCTACGGCCTCTACACCTGTGTAAGGTTGCCGTCTTCGCACTATCGCACATCTCCCACACACCATCCTTGGTCTTGGCAGAGGACTCCAGGTGAGCCGTAGGCGTTGTTCCCTTCTGTCAAGGCACGTCCTTCGTGATGAGTAGCGTGCTTCTGCATCGTCATGGCTGGATCGGGTAGCGTGAGCAAGAAGTTGAAGGAATTCATCATCCATGCAAGCATGACGTACATGCTGGGGCAGAAGTGGCGAACCTCAGGCCTCCCTGACTCCGAGTTGTCCGGGAACTTTCGCAAGTCGATGCTGAAGCACATCAAGACCACGTCTCTGTCGCGGTGCCACGGAGGTCGCAACCGGTCATAGTCCTCCTGCCCCGCTGTGTCCCACAAGGCCACGCCAAGCCTGACCTCGGTGGTGTTGACGTAGTTCTCGAAGACGGTGGGAACAGAGTCCTCCGCAAGCTCACCATCGCTGCGCACCCTTAGAAGACGCGTCTCGCTGGCCTCAACATCTCCGACGATCACAAGTTTCTCTTCTGATCGCGGCCATCTGTGGTCTTCTGTGGGAGCTGAGTTGTGCTTGTTGGTGTTTTTTCTCATCACTTCGGCGCCCCCTTAGGGTTAGGCAGATTCCGTGGCTTTCCAGAGTGGATTCGCTTCGTTGAAGACGTTTAAGATTACATTAGCAGTAAACACCGCCATTACAACTTTATATAAGCTTCAGAAAAAAGCGAGAAGAAAAAGGAAAGTCAAACGTCTGGATTAGAGAACAGAACGCTCTAAAATAAACTGAGCTATGTTACACCTAACATTCAAATCTTTTTCTCTCGTAGGAAATTGCATACAGCGTCGAAACATCCTGTGGCTAAAACCAAGTACGGTAGCACCAATGAAAGAACCACCGGAAGTGACCAAATTTATTCCCATCTTTCGAAGGGATCTTCTAGTAGTCTTTTCCTTTGGATTTTAAACCTGCGGCACTCCAAAAGAAGTGACCAGAGATTCCTCTCCATGCAGTGAAGGCATAAAGGTGACTGAGCCAGACCAGACCTGTGAAGTAAAAGTTCAGTTGGGGGGACTCGACATCGTAACCTTGTAACTGAGATTTCTTCCTTTCTAGAGGAACACCATCTGCTCTTCCAAGGAAACTTCAGTTGCGGGAAGTCTGATGAAAACACCGGAGATTTGTCGAATGTATTGGACCTTGTAAGCTTTTTCAAATCTCGCTGCGTGACATATGCCGACGTTGGCAAATAGACATAACCGGCCTCGAGGGAATACTGCAAGTGAATCCGCATATTCATTGAGTATCAACCTTTGTGGCCAGTACCCACACTAATCGGATAAGCCGTAATGTCTTGATTAGCGAATAGAATGTCTCTAAGGTACTTGACAAATTTGGTGCTCTTAAGGAAGAACAACAGAGGGCTTCAGTAGAATAACCGCTTCCGACAGGCACTGAGCAATTTACGCAATGCTAAGACTATAGCCAGCAATTCAGCCTGGAAATAGGTGTATAGTCGTAACCGAATTGAGAAAGACCAATCTAGAGAGAATGATGCGATTTCCCACCCCTGCCTTTTCTTCGCAAAGAAGCATCAGTCGCTATCACAATGTTTGTTTCCAGATTGGCCAAATGATCTTCCAAAATGCCGTTTAGATATCGATATGGCACTGTTTAGCATTCTGTGGATATGTCGTCAAATTCAATCCTAATCGTTTCTACAGTGCTGAGTATAAGTACTTCATAGAGGTGAACTTTAATGGTCCAAAAGTCTTTGTGTAAAATGACTTGGGGCAGCGTAATCTAGACCATTGGCGGTTAAAGAATGAGGCCGGCTGATTAATGAAAACATACTGTGACCTCCTCTTCTTGGAAACATTACTTCAAGAAGAAAAAAAAATCCTATGGTTTGCACTGAGCGATTAAGCTTAATGGCGCAGAGTAATTACCTTTTTATGAGAAACACTGCTATGCGAGATCTGGTTCATAACTACAAACAGGAATTTTTAAAATGTGAAGAATAAGGCTGAGTTCGGGTAGATGCATTGCTGCTCACAATGGCGCGACAACGCGAAGACAACGAAGTTATGGGGGAAAACGGCGAAAACGAAATGGAAGAAAAAAGGCGTTCACTGTTCTCGCACATATCCCCTGAAGTCGGCTGCGCCCAGTGTCTGAGGTACAAAAACAACTGAAAATTGTTAGAGTCAACGATCGAGTAAGTACAACGGCATTGGATAAGAAAGAATGTTATCAGACATCAGTTAAAGTGTTCAACGTGGTAATATGTGGTGAAAAAGCGCCAAAGCTGCAGGAAAACAAGGAACGAAACATACGCTGTTCTCGCAACTCAGAATTTTTCGTTATAAGCGATCGAGTAAGTACCATGGCAGTCCATTTACAAAAATAGTGTTACCAATGGTACTGGGTGACGGTGTTCGATGTGGTAATGTGTAGCCAAAAATTGTATAGCTTATCGGCACAGTACGCAAAATCTGAGGCTTTGTATATAAAATGAGCGAGAGCCGATGATGTGCTGGGGATGTTGATTGATCAAGCCAAATCAACGTGCGCCGGAACATTTAATGGATTGAGTTTGTTTTTATGAAAGCGATAAGTGATCGGCCGTGAAAAATAAACATGACTGCGAAAGAATACAGGCGGTTCAGGAAAATATTAATTCGGTACTTAATGTGCCAAAACCACCAAATAATTTTGGAGCACGCTGTATGGAGAAGGCCTGCGGATTAACGGTAGGAATAGGGCGCCAACGAGACAAACACAAGAAGTGACACGGACGAAAGCCTACTGACAACTGATTGTTCATTCGAAGAAAACAGTTGTCAGAGATCAGTTGTCAGTAGGTGTTCGTCCGTGTCATTCCTTGTGTTTGTCTCGTTGGCGCCTCATTCCTTCGGTTAACATGCACCAACTAGCCCAACAAAAAGTTCAGCTTGTTTACGGATTGATTATAACCATGGTAGGTTCTACACACTCCTTTATACAGGGTGTTCTTTTACACAATACAGATTTAAAAAAAATCCTATGAGAGTAAGGCTTCTGTCGTTTTCGTACACGATCTCTACGTTTAGCGAAGATACTTTGCCCCAGATGAACGGACACTGTTGCGACTGATTAAGAAAATGCCGTTAATTAACTTTTTAGTTATTGACTTGAAGACAGTTGTTTATATTAAAAAGTTGCAGTGCATGCCAATTTATGACATACCCATTTTTTTAGAAATCACAAAAGTTGCGCGTAATTCGAGATATTCATAATCGAATTTTAAGGATGATATCGAAACTGATCGCGCTCAGCGCGCTCGAAACGCGCCCTCTCTTTACGTCAGACCGGAACAACCCGTGACATGCAGTGACGAAATTCGAATAAGGCGCGCCGTGGCCGTTTCTTTCCTTGAAAAGTGGCAAGTCATATCTCTTGCGCTAGCGGACCGCCTTACCCTTGCGTGCGGTGTTTGGCGCTTATCTGTTTCTGTCGAGCTGTGCACAAGAAAACCGAAATATCAACTTTTTCTTTCTGTGTGAAGCATAAAACTCGGGGCCAGCCACTGCGGTGCTTCTTGCAGACAGGCGAAATAGTTTCTCCCGCCTCTTTACAGTTTAAGAAAGAAAGAGAGAAGCCCTAAACATCGCACCCAAGGAATAGGCTCTTTAGTTGTGCATTCCAGAACGCTTGCAGATTTTCCTGACCAGATTCTGCTTTGACGCACCTTCATTCAAATTTCATCACTTCCTTGTCACGCGTAGTTCCGGTCTTACGTAACAGAGGCCGCGTATCCTGCGCGCCGGGTGCCATCATTTTCGATATCGACCTTAAAATTCGCTCATAGATAGTACCTCGAATTGCATGCGACGTTTGTGATTTCGAAAAAAATGGGTATGCCATTAATTTTCACGCACTGCAACTTTCTAATATGAATGACTGCCCTCAAGTGAATAATTAAAAAGTTAATTAACAAGTGTTTGTTAATCAGTCGCGTCGATGTCATTTTAGTTGCGGCAAGGTATTTCCGCGTCGATATAGTGTTCTTGTGCGAAAACGACAGCGTCTGAATGTCACAGAATTTTTATCAAATATCTGTATTGTCTAAAAAAACACCCTGTATAAAAAAGTCACAGTTTCGCCTCATGGGCGAAGGAATTCATGCGATAGCAAGAAATTCGAATGTCACACGAAGAACGAGTAGCAGCACCATACTTGCAGCGCGCCGCTGAAGCACAAAGAAGGAAGCCCTAAAAGAGCGCACAGGCATGCACAGGGCAAGCGTGAGTTAACAACTGTCACAGTTGTTGCGTCTATGTGCTTGAGCGACGCGCTGAAAGTGTCGACAATGTAGAATCAGACGCTCTTAGATATTTCTTCTTCTTTTAAACTGCGGCGCGTGGAGTGACCCCCTGCGTCCACTGCCACGCGGGGTCGTCTGATGCAAGGTGTGCCCAGTGTTCGTTTGTTTTTTCCTTTCATGTCATGAGTGGGTGCAGAAAATGACCACTTTGTCCTGCGCGTCTCAAGGGCAGTATTCGAATTGAAAGAAAATTAGGAGCGCTGCGTCTGCAAGTGTCGACAGTGGAGAATCAAACGCTCTTAGATATTTCTTTTTTTTGAACTGTGTCACGTGCAGTGACCCCGTACGTCTCCAGCCACGCGGGGGCGTCTGATGGAAGGTGTGCCTGGTGTTCATTGTATTTTTTTTCCTTCCACATCACGAGTGGGTTCAGAAAAGGGCCATTTTGTCGTGCGCGTCTCACGGGCAGTTTTCAAATGGAAAGAAAATTACGAGCGTTGCGTAATCGAAAACACGCTCACAGTTCTCCGAGATTTGCTTACCACTCGCGGTACATGGTGTATATAAATAGCTCGCCGTTCTTTCGCCGGCGCATACATGGCGTGTGGTTGAGTAGTCTAATGCAGCGCTCTGGGGAGCGAAGGGTTGCTGGTTCGAATCCGCGGTCGGGAACTTCAGAATCTTTTTCTTCTCCTTTATTTTTCTTTGTGCCTTCTATATATATATATATATATATATATATATATATATATATATATATATATATATATATATCCGGGGAATGACGGTGACGGCGGCAGCAAAAATCAGCCCAGTGTCCATTTAATTGCTATCGCAATACACACGGGTATCGTATTCACTCACACTGAACTACGGCGGTCCGTTCAGGATCAAACGCAAAGAAACAACAGCGTACTACGGCAGCGCTGGATTCCTTCTTCCTTCACCTTACGGTACGCTTCAGTAGCTCCCTATTTCTGAATTTTATTTGTTTAGACTACGAATGAGTTACGTCTAAACTATTTATTTCTGAACCTATTCCTTCAGGAAGCTAATTAATTTCCTTAATGAAGGCACCATCCGATTCATGGCCGATCCCCCGGGGTGGATTGCGCCAAGTGTCTGAGGAACACCAAGAACATTTGTAACATATAAACCTCCCTAAATTTCCAGGAGGCACGTGATAGCGAACCGAGAGCTGTTGGCGGCGCGAACATTAGTAGACAGATTTAGTTGGGCGTCCGCAGCAGCTCTGTGGACGCAGCCTGCCAGCCATTTCCTATGGCAGGCTGCGTCCGTAAAGCTGTTGCGGACGCTCAAGTAAATCTGTCCATTATGACTAAGATACAGGAGCGAGAGAACACCATCCAGCCCCCTTCTGGCTTCTCACCCGGGACTGGAAGAGGTTTATTCTATATTGAGGAATAAATTTAATATTCTACGGCCTCTACGCCTGGGAAAGGTGACCGTCTTTGCACTATCGATCCCCTCGCGCACACCGTCCTTGGTCTTGGCATTGTACTCCAGGTGAGTCGTCGGCGTTGGTCTTCACCGACATGGTGCGCCCTTCCTCAAGAAGAGCGCTCACCTCTTTCGTCATGGCAGGATCTCGCAGTGTGAGCAGGTCGCTGCGAAGGTGGTTCTTTCTCGCATAGATGGTGGACACGCTGGGGCAGAAGTGGTGCAGCTCCGGCCTCCCCGACTCCGAGTTGTTTTTCAGGATGTAGGGCGAGTCGATGCTGAAGTACATCAAGGCCACGTCTCTGTCCAGGTACGACGGAGGCCGCAGCCTGTCATGCTCTTCTCCCGCTGTGTCCCACAAGGCCCTGCCAGCCCTGACCTCGACGGTGGTGACGTAGTTCTCGAAGATGGTGGCCACAGTGTCCCCCATAAGCTCACCGTCCCGGATAAAGTTTCGAAGACGCGTCTCACTGCCCTCAACATCACTGACGGGCAAAGTTTCTGATCGCGACCATCTGTGGTGTTGTTTTGTTTTGTTTTGTCACTTAAAGGAGACTGGCTCATACCCACGAGGGGGATTGGTCACATTGTCAATTATAAAGGGAAATGTAAACTCTATGAAACATCAAAAAAGAGAGAAGAACGAAACGCGATATAAATAAAACGTGAAAGAGTTAAGAAATTCAAAAATTAGTATAGGATAAAGATTGAAAAAAGAAATTTAAAAAGGAAAAAAGTTGGTTTCATTGGTCGGTAGCACTAGCAGCGTACTGTTCGGGTCGCTTGAATGAATTTGTCTAGCGCAGTCATAATAGCAGTGCGGCTTGCCCCAAACTGATCGGCTCCAAACGAGAACAGGCTAGAAGTAGTGAATGGTAAACCCTGCCTACCAGTCGGTATTTCAGGAAACATTCTACGGAGTGAAGCGAAATGGCGGCATGATAAAAAATGTGATCTATCGTTTCCAGTTCGTTGCAAACTGCACAGAGATTAGTAAGTGACAAGCCAGATTTATTAAGATATAATTTAACCGGGGAACTCTACAGCGAAGTCTTGTGAGGGTCACCTCGCATTGACGTGAAAGGCATTTGGCGGTGTTCTATGGGGACTATAAGTGCCGGTACTCCTCTGATTGTATGAGAGCTGTTTCAGTGTTTTTTTAATAACAGGCGTTTGAATCTCTCTCCTGTAACGAAAGAAAAAAGTAGTGCTGCATGTAACGCCGGACCATCTAAAGACGCCGTAGCGAGTGAGTCAGCTGCTTCATTTAGAAAGATTCCAGCATGCCCGGGGACCCATACCAACCGAACATCTGATATGCTACGTGGTACAAGGCTTAAAAATATCCTGCGTAGATGTGCTTGATTTGCGGACGTTAAATGCGTACAAACCGACAAGGCATCTGTAATAATGATAACTTGCGATTTTTGAGAATTTAGTTTTCTAACACCCAATGTGATTGCCATAAATTCTGCAAGAAATATTGGGGTCAAGTCGGGCCGTCGGAGAGCAAAAGACCAATTGAGCTGATGGGAAAAGATGCCCACTCCGGCCTTCTGAAGATTTTGCGTTGCTTTCGTAGAAATTACAAGGTGAGCAGGGAATTGACCGAGGTTATCTTGAAGCAGACCTCCCGAGAAACCTTCCTTTAAGAAGAAAACGAAATCCGATGGTTCACACACTGCAGTTAAGCTTGTGTGCCCAGAGTAATTACTTAATAATGAAAAATACTAGTATGCGGGATCCGGTTCTTTTTTCAAACTGAAAATTTTAAAACGTGAAAGGTAAGGCCGAATTCGGGTGAATGCATTGCTGCTCTCAATGGCGCGACAAGGCGAAGACAACGAACTTAGGGAGCCAGAAATAAGAAAAACAAATTGTAACAAACAAGCAGGCGTGCATGCTTCTCGCGAATAAAATTTTTTGTTATAATCGTACAACGGCATTGTACAAGAAGGAATATTATCAGAACGGAGTGAAAATGTTCAACGTGGCAATATGTGGCAAAAACGAGTCACAGTTACATTGCCATATTTAGCTAAACTTGATGCTTGCCGTATTAAAAGATCGAGCGAACCAAATTCTAATGATATTCTTGGGTTGTTGGCATATCAGCCCTTGTCAGAGTACGCAGCAAGATTTATTGGATTGCGTTTCTTTTGAGGAAAGCGATAAGTGATCGGCATGAGAAATAAATCTGGCGGCAAAAAATACACAGGGTTGATAAAAATATTAACTTCTGATGCTTAGCGTTCCAAAAGGACGGTTTAATATTGGAGCACACAATATGTAGGTGTCTACAGAAATACATTCGCAGCCGGGCCGGTCGGGTTTGGCTCCGGCAACCTTGGATGACGATCTGTTGTTTGTTGACGCTATAGTGCTATTCAGCAGCTACAGTGGAATCTCGGTAATACGATTCTGCATAATACGTTTTACGGCCTAACACGTTTTTCTTTTTATTTCCGGCCAAAGTCCCTTGGAAATAAGGCATTTTCATCCGTTTAATGCGATCACATTTTGGCCCAAAATGGAATAATACGACCTGTGAAAGTGGATCTTGGCCGATATAGCTGGAAATCCTATGTTTATTGTTCGGTATATTAGCTCAAACCACAATCAATCAAGCCACGATGTGTACGTTGCAGAGCCGCTGAGGCAATTTTTGCGCCGAAAACATCGTGGCCAGGCGCGGCCGCTCCGTTCAATGATGATGATGGTGCGTCAGGCGAAGAAATTCAGAAGAATTCATAAAACTACCTTTTCAGAATAATTTACTTCTAGACGCTGAAAAGAAAGTGCAGCGCCAATTGACTAGCTGCTTCAATGTGGCTCAATAAAAGTAAGTTGCTGACGGAGTATGCATATTTCCCTCCTTTTTTTTTAACCTCTTTGGCTAATACGTTTTTAGCATAATACATTTTATTTTTCGATTCCCGTGAAAAACGTATCAGCCAGGTTCCACTGTATTTAAATAGTGAATAAATATTCCTAAGGGCAGCGAACCAGGAATTTTTGGCAGCGCCGACATCAGTAAAGGTGGCTTAGACACTGGAACGAGAGAAGTTCTTCCAGCCCCCACATGGCTTCTCCCCGGGGACTGGAAGAGGTTTATTCTATATCGCAAAATGAATTATCGTCATCTTCGGCCTCCTAATCCGCAGTGATGTACTCGCCATAGCCTCGAACACCTCGAACACGCCATCGTTTTTCTTGGCAGAGCCCTCCAGTTGATCCGTGGACATCTACATCCTTCGCCATGGTGCTCGACGCTACGACGGCTCCTTTTCCCCGCACGTATGATGGGCACGCTGGGGCATAAGTGGCCGACCTCTGGCCTCCCCAACTCGAGGTTCTTATCCGAGTCGACGAGTCGATGCTGAAGCATATCGAGATCTGGTCTATGTACGAGACTGGCCGCAACCGGTCGTAGTCCTCCTGCCCCGCTGTCCCCACAAGGTCAGCTATACCTGATTTCTCTCGACATTGGTGCTGTAATAGGCATCGATGGCGATAACCGAAAACAGATCCTTGCTGAAGACCATCAGAGCACATGTCTTACAGCCCCCATCACCTTGAATGATCGGTGAAATTTTTCTCACCTCTGCCATCTGCGACATTGCTGCGGCAGGATCCGAAATGCGCTGCTTCTCCGGGTGGCTTTCGTCTTCTATTACTTCTATTAAGCTTTCTTTCAAAAGCAAATTCGCGAGCCTGTGGCTCACAATGGAGAAGTGAACTTAACATCATTTGCAACCTTTCGGCTGCGGTAAGCGCCCTTGCGCGGACTGTTTATTATTTTTTAAAATATTAGGGTCTATTAAGAAGGCAAGAACATGGGAAAATTTGAGTCGATACATAACTGCCTTTGGTAGCACTGCGACACGAGGACGAAGAAGTTTTGTATTGAGATTCGATACTCAAAATACCCGTAAAGGGACCGGCAGGCTGCGATCGGCGTTGACTAACACTCCTAGGTTTAAATGCACATATATACCCCATAAAGTGGACGGGAGGATGACCGCCGCCGTAGCTCAGTGGTAGAGCATCGGACGCGTTATGCGAAGGTCGCAGGCTCAGTCCCGGCCGGCGGCAAGTTATCTTTTCGTCCACTTTACTTTCGTTACATTTATATAATAATATCGGGGATTTAACGTCCGAAAACCACGATATGATTATTAGAGACGCCGTAGTGGAGGGCTCCGGAAATTTCGACCAGCTGGGGTTCTTTGACGTGCACCTAAATCTAAGTATACGGGTATCGAAAATGCAGCCGCCGCCGCCGGGATTCGATCCCGCGACCTTCGGGTCAGCAGTCGAGCGCCATAACCACTAGACCACCGTGACGGGTCTTTCTTTACATTTACATCCTAATTACTACAAATTACACCCCCTGTACTTTCCTTGGCATTATTGTGTGTTAGTCCTCATTAATATTGTGTCTAACAAAGAAAAACGAGCCCTTGAAATTCATCTTCCTTCCTAAAGTTATTATTATTATTTGAGATGTGCTTGCGCTGATAGTGAGCACCGAATTAATTACTGCCAGATGAGAATATAATTGAATCGTCGGATCTGTTTTGCATGGTTAATATATTATGATATTAGCGTCTTAATATTCTCCAATAGTTAGAAAGTTTTTGAAAAGAATGTGAAGCGCTGTTTACTAACTGCACAAACGACGATTTAGAAAGAAGTAGCCGATTCGTTGGTGTACTCTCTGCGGTTAGTGCGCACAACAGCGGCTAACCGGAAACGTCCAAACCTTCAGCGGCTTATAGCGCGCACTAGTACGTGGAACTCCTCGTGTTTTACGTCTACTATATGACCAATGACGTCTACTATATGACGAACTTTGTGGCCTCTACAACCTCGCGCACATCATTCTTCGTCTTGGCCACGTGGTCTTGGCAGAGCGCTCCAAGTGAGCCGTGGGAATCGGTGTCCTTCCCTATGGTACGTCCTTCCTCAGGCGCCGCGTTCTTCTGCTTCGTCATGGTCTGATCTGGGATGTGAGCAGGTCGCTGTGAAGGTTCCCCTTTCCCTCAAGAACAGGCTGGCGAAAAAGTGGCGCACTTCCGGCCTCCCCTGGTCCATCATGCTCTTCAGGAATGCGGGCGAGTTGATGTTGAAGCACATCGAGATAGCGTCTCTGTCCAGGTGCAACGGAGGCCGCAGCCGGTCATACTCTTCTCCCGCTGTGTCCCGCAAGGCCCCGCCAGCCCTGATCTCGACGGTGGCGACGTAGTTCTCAAACACAGCAGCACTGCAGCCAAACATGCTTCCAGAAGTGGGCCATGGCTGAAGACGATCCGGAGACAAGTCTTTCCGCACTCTCCGTCTCCGACTACACTAGATTATTTTTCTGATGGCCGCCATGTGTAGCGTTTCTTCTAAGCTCATGATGGTTAGCGCAAACGCAACACAGACGAAAGAAGAAGAAACGACGACACAAGCGCTATCTAACAACTGAATGTTTATTGGAAAAATCACAAATATATATGTCTAAGAAAGGAAAAAAAAACAACAACCCTCACATGCGCCAAAGATAATTGACAGATAAAAACGTGTCTGCTAACAAAACTACGCCCTGAACACATAGAAAATAAGGAGCTATTTAGACACAACCTCATTGGCTTTCGACGGGCGTTGTCCACACAGGACGCTATGCTTCTGCTTAAGCGGTCAATTTTCGATAACACGACTCGGGACGTGAGGGGAATCCTCGCACTGGACCTATCCAAGGCCTTCGACAGGGTATCGCATAGACACATTCTGACTGAGATTTCCACTCTTAACCTGGGCCAGCGTTTTCATGACTACACCCAATCTTTTCTCGCAGATCGCAAGGCACACCTCCGAATAGGCACGGTCTCAGAAGGGCCTTACGAACTAGGCAACTGCGGCACCCCACAGGGTTCCGTGCTCTCAACACTCTTATTCAACATCGCCATGCACAAGCTCTCCACTCGCCTCGCTGCAATCCCGAACGCGGGACACGCCATTTATGCGTACGATATCACGATCTGGGCACCGGGCGGATCGCTAGCCATGCTCGAACAGTCGTTGCAAAGCGCACTGGAGGCTACGGAGGACTTTCTTTCAAACACGGGCCTTGAACTCTCCCCTGATAAATCAGAGCTACTGTTATACCGACCGTCTAGACAGGGGGTTCGAAACCTTGCGCCTCTGGAAACATTGCCGATAGAAATTCGAGCTAAGAATGGACAGCCCATACCGAGGAGGGACTCGGTAAAGATCCTAGGTCTCCTCATTGATGCCAGGGGCTGTAACTCGCAGGCCCTCAACAGGCTCACTGGACAGGCCAGTAATATACTAAGACTTGTATCCCACGTTTCAAATCGAAGAGGTGGTCTCAAAGAGGACAATCTGCTCAGAGCTTACCAGGCATTCTTTCTCAGTAATGTTCTTTACATTGCGCCTTACCTTAATTGGGCTAAGGCGGAGAAGGCAAAACTTGACTCCCTCATCAGAACTGGTCTCAAGCGCGTGCTCAGCCTTCCGCATTTCACGAGCACCGAGAAGCTTCTGGAGCTAGGCCTCCACAACACCGCTGACGAGCTAATAGAAGCTCACACAGCGGCTCAGATAACGCGACTTTCATCCACTAAGCCAGGGATTAAGCTTTTAGCAGAAGCGGGTATTCAGCCTAGACATTAACAGACGACGAAAGTTAGCTTGTCCCGGGAGAACAGAAATCGCATCATGGTTGACCCCGTCCCGCGAAACATCCACCCAGTGCACCATAAGGGTCGAAGATTCGCGAGGGCCAAGGCCATCCTTCAAAAGATCAATCAACAGAAACTAGAGGCCCTCTTTGTCGATGCTGCCAGATATGACGGTAGAGATAAGTTTGCTATTTCGGTCCTTGACGCGGGAGGCAACATGCTTAATGCAGCCTCTGTTTATACTAAGACTGCCCACGTGGCGGAGGAAGCGGTGATCGCTCTGGCTTTTCACAGCGCAAAGGCTCCTGCTGTTGTATTCTCGGACTCGCGCACGGCAGTTAGATCCTTCTCGAGCGCCCTCGTGTCTGAACAGGCGAACAATATTGTGAACAAAGCACTGCAACGAACGCGGGAGAACAGCGAAGGGGGGTACCACATCACGTGGTTCCCAGCTCATCTCGATGGCTTAGTTAACCCGCTCGGATGTAATCCTAACGAGCAGGCTCATCGGTTAGCGCGCGATTTCATGTACCGCGCTGCCACGGATAGCCAGGCTCGTAACGAGGTCGACATCCATAAAGATTCACTATGTACTTTTCACGAAATTATTTCCCACTATCGCCTGGCCAGGAAAAAATTTCCACTACCCCACCCAAAACTGAACAAGCCTCAGGCTACCACATTCAGACTTCTGCAAACCCGTACGTATCCCACTCCTCGGTCCCTTAATAGGATAGACCCCGACCACTTACAGTCATGCCCCAAATGCGGCCATGACTCATGCTCTTTCGACCACATGCTCTGGCTGTGCCCAACCCTTACTGCCTCTCCACCCTTCTCGAAGGATCAATGGGAGGAATCCCTGAAGAGTAGTGATCTCCACACCCAACTCCAGGCAGTCCAGAGGGCCCACGACATCGCGACGGAACTTGGACTTCCAGTCCCATCGTGGGCGGAGCCACCAACTTGATCTGGGGGCCTCCGGCTCCCCAGATTCGAGTTCCTCAGGTCTCCAATAAAGTTCTTGTCATGTCATGTCAAATGCCTCCGCGATTTCTTGAGTTTCGTCTGTGTTGCGTTTGCGCTAACCATCATGAGCATTTTCCAACTCGCCCAATTCGCTACCCTCCTACAGTTTCTTCTAAGCACTGCCCAAAAAGCGCTGCCTCTTGGGCGGTGTCCTTCTTCTTGATCTTTTGCAAACCTTGATCCGACTTCTATTCCAAAAGGATTCGCGATGCTACGGCGCACTCTCAACATTCCGAAGTAGCCCCTTCGCTATGAAAAACACCGTTATGTAGTATTCGGGGCCATTTTTATACACTTTAGTTCTTCACGAAGAGATAAAGGCAGGCGATCTGCGGTATATTCACAGCTAGGGGATTTCTGAGGCAAGGATACAGGCAGAGAACGAAGTTACGGTGGGACAGGGTAAACACTAGCTTATTCATCCTGTACTCGGTCCCATCGGCGCCAGCTCTGTTCAGCTCAGTGTGCAGGAAGGTAATGACGAACTTAGCAACTCACTTAAACATCAATGACTATTGTACATCGTGACACATCTAAAGTTGTGCAGTAGTTAGGGCATTCACTTTCTTCCCGAGGGTGCAATGGCGCGATATCCTATGAACACACTATAAATATCGTAAATGCATACTTGCGTCGCCATTGCCCGTATTACACACACACACACACACACACACACACACACACACACACACACACACACACACACACACACACACACACACACACACACACACACACACACACACCACACACACCACTATATATATATATAGCAATTTTTGAAGTTGTAGCCAACTGCAACTGCTTTTGAAGTTGTAGCCAAATGTTCAAATGTTGAGCCGAATCAATTCATGTAGAAAGCGTTAATATATTTCCTGGAGAGCAATCAGTGGCTAGGCTAAAAAAGAAAAAAATATTTGGTTGCAAGCACACGCACACACAAACACATGTCAGTTTCACTACGTTTTTTTTTCTTTTCTTTTTTGGTTGGCATGACGTGGATTACATGATTCCACTGGCTTGCGGTAAATCAACCGTGAGCCCATATATGTATGCTCAGTTTGTGAACAAACGTCTGCAGTAAGGGTAGTAACAGTGTAACTCCAGTGTTCTCTCACCCGTAGTTATCCGCTGCCATTCTTTCCTGACATATATTGATGAGCTAACAACCCCAGCATGCCGCTCTCGCTTTTCTTTTGTTTTTGTTGGCACGAGTTCTCGATTCGATTATTGCCAGTAATTTTGCGAAAGTTGTTTCTGCCACTTCGCGTTTGTACTTGTGTTTCAGTTGGAAATATCACTTGCGAGAACGGCTCGTGAAGGTTTGTCGATACTTCGGGAAAGTGGCGCAGCACATTCTGAATGATTAGCCATGATTTGGATCATACAAGGGTTTGAACAAAATAAAGGGTAAGATAAATTGAAACGCATTTGCAAAAGAGAGAACCGTTACACCGTAAGCAGAATCTTGGTTTCTGCGGCGTCATATTCGAGGCAAACTGTATGGCGAGGCAAACTGTATGAGGCAGGAAGGGCGCCCATCCTGCTGTTTGTGTCTTTTCTCCTCGCATAGCTTTTGCCACAAATTTCATCGGATATGTTGCACTATATATGCCTGTTGCGATAATTTATAGGATATTACAAATTTCGTCAACATAAAATGCAAAGTACATTTTTTTGTGCATGTAATTCTTCTTGAATGTCGCATAAATTTACAGACGGCGTGAAAAACGCTCCTGTGGTTAAAACTCATGATTTATAACACATTATGTATTTGTTTCGCAACTGCGCTATTGTCACCACGTTTCGTCAAACAGTACACAAAGATCATTAGGTAATCTAGTTACGCTGCAGAAGCGAGCCTTACGGGCTTTTGCTGACCTACCCTACAAGGGACATACGCGTGATCTATTTCTGAAATATAAAATTACCCGAGTTGATCACCTACACGAGTAAGAACTTACGAGTTTTTCCAAACGCGAAACGACTGGGGGTAACAGTCATATCAGGAACATCGAGAATTTGAAAACCAACCAATCGTCTCGCGTAATCCGATACACTGAATATTGGGCAATTCCGCATCCACGCACAAGCTGCGGTCTTCAAACGCTTTCTTACTGTCCTCCCTGAACGCTAAATAAATATAAACTATATGATGAAAACATACGTTTTGTTACTAAAATACAATTACTCCAACTGCTATTGTGAGTGTTACCTTTCTTATACGCGTCATTTGAAAAATATTCCCTGCGCCATTTCAAATCGCTAAGTTCCCGTTTTCTTGTTTTCGTTTGCTGTATGTATTTTTTTTTCAATGTTGCTATAAGTGTATGTATGGACCATTCTTGCCATGTTGCTGCTTGTGTTTTCTAAGGCTGGTGGGACTAGTGAAGCTGTCATTATGCAGCTTTTATCCTACCAACCTTGTCGCTTATATATGTTTATGCATGTTGTATACTTATTTCGGAAGTTTCTTACACTAGAGTGACGCGAGTAAACAGCGTAAATGAAACGCAAAGCGAAATGCTCTACTATTTCGGTTTTAATTACATACTGTTGTCAAGTGCTCAAAAAAATGAAACAAAAAAAAGAGTTGTTGTACGTTAGGTTAGTTGGTCGGTGCCTTGTGGCGTGATTTCTCCAACCCACTGCGAGGGATTATCCTTAAGTCCCGTGGCAGTATGTTCGCTGGTTGGTTCCTCAGTACTTATAGGGGACTCCGTGCAAGAGTTCTTCCTCCTCGTGTTCTCGTGCTACCAATTGCAGTTATGTGTGTTCTCAAATCAGCCCATCTTTATGCCCTATTAAAGAACCCTAAATGCTATAAAATGGTGTAGGCTTGATATGTCAACTTCACGACCATATCCCTAGAGTTTGTATCGCTCAAGGTTGCACGGCGGGCTTAGTGATTCATAGCATCCAGAGGTATAGCGCATCCAAGACGGTACGAAGCGAAGGACACACAACACACATACACAGCGCTAACTTTCAGCAAATGTGCGCAACAAAACATGCGCTGTTTGTTGAACGTTAGCGCTGTATATGCGTGTTGCGTGTCTTTAGCTTTATCCCTTCTTGGATGCGCTATACCTTTGGATGCTTCGTATCGCTCGTTGTGTTAATCTTGCAAGCTTGCCTCATATTTTTCGTAGTATGCCGCTATAGTTTAGACGCTCTTTTGCCACGTAATACCACACTGAACATTGTCACATAGTATTGATAGTATGGTTTTGTCCGATGCCGCTGCACTTACTCGATCTAACTAAAAATTCTCAGTTTGTAAAACAGCACATGTTTTGTTGTTTCATTCCGTTTTATTATTTGTTTTTCCTCTCCAACTTCGTTCTCTTCGAGCAATCGTGCCACTGAGAGCAGCAATAAATCCACAAAAACTCAACATTACTTTTCACCTTTTAAAAATCCCTGTTTGTAAAAATAAACCGGACCACGCATAACAGTTTCTACAGGTATAAATGAGTAATTACAAGAGAACGTTGAGCTAAAGCACTGAGTATGAACCATCGGCTTTCTCATAATGAAAGGTTTCCTAGAAGAAGAATACGAAGAAGAAGAAGATGAAGAAAACTGTCGTGGAAGCAACGCGTTTTCACTCCGTCGGAAGACCACAGATGACCGCGATCGGAAAAAAGCTGGTCATCGTCGGCGACGGTGAGGGCAGCGAGAGGCGTCCTCTAAACGTCTTCGGTGATGGCGAGCTTGCGGATGTCCCTGTGCCTGCCGTCTTGGAGAACTATGTCGCCACCATCGACGTCAGGGCTGAGCTGGCCTTATGGGACACAGCGGGGCAGGAGGACTATGACCGGTTGCGGCCACTGTCGCACCTGAAACTAGGCGCGACCTTGTTGTGCTTCAGCATCGACTCGCCCGACTTCCTGCACAAACCGGAGTCGTGGAGGCCGGCGGTCCGCCACGTCTGCGCCAGCGTGTCCGTCATCTTCGCAAAGGTGATGAACCGCAGCAACCACTTGCCCATGCTGGCAGATCCAGCCATGACGAAGCACAAGCACGGTGTTCCAGAGGAAGGGCGTACCACGTCGGTGAAGACCAACGCCGACGACTCACCTGGAGTTCTCCGCCAAGACCAAGGACGGTGTGCGCGAGGTGATCGATAGTGCAAAGACGGACACCTTACTCATGTGTAGAGGCCATAGTATACTTAATTTATTCCGCAATATAGAATGAACCTCTTCCGGTCTCGGGTGAGAAGCCAGATAGGGGCTGGAGGAGCTTCTCTCGCTTTTGTGTCTTACTCGTATTAATGTGCGCGCCGCCAACAGCTCTCGGTTCGCTATCACGTGCCTCCTGGAAATTGAGGAAGGTTTATATGTTATAATGTTGTTGTTGTACCTCAGGCACTTAACACAATCCACCTCGGCAGATCGGCCATGAATCGGATGGTGCCCTGATTAAGGAAATTAATTAGCTTGCTGAAGGATTAGGTTTAGAAATAAATAGTTTAGACGTAACTCATTCGTAGTATAAACAAATAAAATTCAGAAATAGGGCGCTACTGAAGCGTACCGTAAGGCGAAGGAAGAAGGAAACCCTCACTGCCGGTGTACGCTGTTGTTTCGTTGCGTTTGATACTGACCGGACTGCCGCAGTTCAGTGTGAGTGAATACGATACCCGTATGTATTTATACTGTTTTTTTAGACAATGCAGATTTTTGATAAATATTCTGTGACATTCAGACGCTGTCATTTTCGCACAAGAAATCTATGTCGAGGTGGAAATACTTTGCCGCAACTAAAATGACATTGACGCGACCGATTAACAAACACTTGTTAATTAACTTTTTAAGTATTCACTTGAGGGCAGTCATTCATATTAGAAAGTTGTAGTGCGTGCCAATTTATGGCATACCTATTTTTTCGAAATCACAAACGTTGCACGTAATTCGAGGTACTATTCATCAGCGAATTTTAAGGCCGATATCGAAAATGATGACACCCGGCGCGCAGGATACGCGGCCTCTGTTACGTAAGACCGGAAGTACGCGTGACAAGGGAGTAAAGAAATTTGAATGAAGGTGTGTCAAAGCAGAATCTGGTCAGGGAAATTGGCAAGCGTTCTGGAATGCACAAGTAGAGAGCTCATTCTTTGGGTGCGATGTTTAGGGCTTGTCTCTTTCTTTTTCAAACTGTAAAGAGGTGGGAAAAACTATTTCGCCTGTCTGCAAGAAGCGTCGCAGTGGCCGGCTCCGAGTTTTATGCTTCACACAGAAAGAAAAAGTTCATATTTCGGTTTTCTTGTGCACAGCTCGAAAGAAACAGATAAGCACCAAACACCGCACGCGTGGGTAAGGTGATCCACTAGCGCAAGAGATACGACTTGCCACTTTGCACGGAAAGAAACCAACCAAAATAGGTTGTCATGCACTACAACTTTTAAATACAAGCAACTGTCTAAAGTGAATAATGAAAAAGTTAATTAACAGGCTTTTCTTAATCAGTCGCAACAGTGTCATTTCATCTGGGGCAAAGTATTTTCATTAGACGTAGAGATTTGGTGCGAAAACGACAGAAGCCTTACTCTCACAGGATTTTTTGAAAAATCTGTATTGTGTAGAAGAACACCCTTTATAAAGGAGTGTGCAGAACCTACCATAGTTATGATCAATCCGTAAACAAGCAGAACTCTTTGTTGGGCGAGTTGGTGCATGTTAACGGATGGAATGAGACGCCAACGAGACAAATACAAGGAATGACACGGACGAACGCCTACTGACAACTGATTTCTGACAACTGTTTTCTTCGAATAAAGAATCATTTGTCAGTAGGCTTTCGTCCGTGTCACTTCTTGTGTTTGTCTCGTTGGTGCCTTATTCCTACCGTTAATCCGCAGGCCTTCTCCATACAGCGTGCTCCAAAATTATTCGGTGGTTTTGGCACATTAAGTACCGAATTAATATTTTCCTGAACCGCCTGTATTCTTTCGCAGTCATGTTTATTTTTCACGGCCGATCACTTATCGCTTTCATCAAAACCAACTCAATCCATTAACTATTCCGGCGTATGTTGATTTGGCTTGATAAATCAACATCCCCAGCATGTCATCGGCTCTCGCTCATTTTATATACAAAGCCTCAAATTTTGCGTAGTATGCCGATAAGCTTTACAATTTTTTGCTACACATTACCACATCGAACACCGTCACTCAGTACCATTGGTAACACTATTTTTGTACATAGACTGCCATGATACTTACTCGATTGCTTATAACGAAAAATTCTCAGCTGTGATAACAGGGGTGCTAAGCAGGATGGCCCGGGCTTCTCGGGCATACGAGTTTGCTCCGAGCTTGCATTACGGTGATCATGACAGGAAGACGGTGCGGATCACGCGATAGCAGCGTTGATAAAAACGGCTACAAGAACAAGCATGGCGTCACGTACGCATGTGCGGCATTTGCGGCGGTTTTCAAAAGAACACCGCGTGCGAACGCGTCAGCGCCGCCACTCAGTCAACATTTTCACAGTGCAGCGACGTCAGCGAGATTGCCGCGCTATCTTTTTGCCAACTGATCATCGCACCTCCCACGAGCGTGTTCGTGGGCGTTTGTCCTCTTTCGGAAAATTCTTTCGTTCCACCTGCAGCATGGGAATTTCCACTCTGGAAGGCAACAAGGGCGCACGCGCAGCACTCTGGTGCAGCTCGTTTCGCTTCTCTGGAATATTACAGATAAATAAACGGACATGTTACTGCTATACTTACATTATACGTCTGAAGATTTTTCTGTAGTAGCGAATATGTAGAAACAATGCCTCCACAAACAAGTAAATAGTAAACAAGTAAATAGTTATCGCCGAAAATCCCACCAGGGGCGCTTGCTTCATAGCTGTGAGTGGTACGTCATGAGAGCGGTGAAAGTGAATGCGAGACATCCTACCCACGTGATGATATAACCTTTAGTTCTTCGTGCGTGTGTGCATATATAGTCTGTGCGATTAGGCTCATAGATGAATCGTGCCGCTCGCTGGCGTTGCGTCGTGAGCACTGTTCCTCGGCAAGAGGAAACGCGGTGGGCGGACCCGCTCTTCGCCGCGGGCGTCTGTCAGTCAAATTTATTGACGCGCGAACTCGGGCACAAACTCGTTGATTCTGAAAAGGCCCCAGTTCAACTCGTGACTGTCATAGTGCCGGTGTGCTTGTCAAGTGTTTTGTGCGGCGGACGCTATTCAGCAGCTTCTTTGCATATAAAATAATTTCGTCAGCTTGCACTACTTGTGCGAGGCTGAAGCCATCGGAGGAGCTTGTGCTCACATAGCTTCTTCCAGCTTTTTACGTGGCTCGTCTACTCATATGCTTGGTCTGCTTCGCAGTAATGACCGTGTCAGTTCGGTTTCAATATTGGTGCTATTGATAAGGGAGCTCTTAACTAACATGATATTGAATGTCCTTTCTTAATTGTTAATGTTTTAATTACCACGACATTAATTACCCAGGTCTAATTCGCAAGGTCCTGAATAGCACAGAGATAATTTGCATACTACTAATTAGGACGATCCTAATTAACACGACTTCAGTGAGTAAGATCTTCATTATATTGGTTTTAAGTACACGCTCCTAATTAGCGTCGTTTTAATTAGCACTAATTGATCGTGTTTTAATTACAGCGCCATTAATGACTCAGGTTTATTTCGCAATGTCCTGAATAGTACAGAGGTAATTAGCATAATTCTAATGAGCACGATCCTAATTAACACGCTCCTAATCAGCGTCGTGTTAGTTAACATTAATTTATGGTGTCTTAATTACCACGGCATTAATTACTCAGGTTTAATTCGCAAGGTCCTGAATAGTACAAATGTAATTAGCATAATCCTAATTAGCACGACCTAATTAACACGATCTCGGTGAGTAAGGTCTTGATTATCTTGGTTTTAATTACATGGTCCTAATTAGCGTCGTGTTAGCATGATCTCAATTACCTTGTCCCTAGCTTTACCCGACTTCCTTAGCATGGTCTTAGTAAGACGTGGCTTAGCTCGGCCTTCGCATGATTTGGCCTAGCCAGCTTCGTCATAGCACTTCCTGACTTAGCTAGGTATACCGCCCTGCCAGTTAGCTAATCAGCCGGGCGCACGTGCTCTGGGAGCGAGCAGACGATGAAGAAGAGAACGACGAGGGCGCGCGCCGGCCGAGCAAAGCGCTGGAATGTGATTATACAGGTGGCCTCGGCGATTAGCTCTAGCCGCCGTGTTATAAGCTACTCGGTCGGAACTAATCTCAGAGGACACGGTGCTGATTATCCTAAAGGATACTTAGTGCAGACATTAAACGCTTGAAAATGAATTCAAACGGCGCGTGCACACATAAAAAATCACAGCATATCCACGGAGCGAATGATGATGAGTGGGCGAAGCTGCGGAGGTTCATCGGTAAACCGTGAATCTTCCGTGAATTCTGCCCAGTACATCATCGCCGACGTGAGATCGGGCGCGTTTATACTAAAGGTTCGATGAGTTATGACGACTTGCAGCTCACTTTAATTTTACATGTACGCTGTCAATTTTCATTGCTTAGAAAACCATTGCTTTAGAAAACATCTGGCGTCTTTCGTTAAGCAGCTGGCGTCTTTTCGTTTTGCTTTAGAAACATCTGGCGTTCTTTCGTTTTGCTTTTACAAAACATCTGGCGTCTTTCGCTGGTTTATTTCATCAATCAACGGCGTTTTGAACAAAATTTTTATTGTTTAATCACGCACAGGAGAAATCTCACCAGGCACTACCTTAGAGGTAAACAATGGCTGCTAATGGGAATGAGAGACAGAAGAAGTCGGCTTTTAGCTAAAACTTACACTTCTACTTCTACTAACGTTTCCTACTGGAACATGCCAATGGCTGCTAATGGGGAATGAGAGACAGAAGAATTCGGCTTTTATTTAACGCGCACGCTGCGAATTTTTTATTGTTCAACAACGCACAGGAAAAATCTCCCACCGGCACCACCTTGGAGGTCAAAGCGTAAGACTGGTTACGCACTACGACTTCTACGACTACGACTACGAGGGACGAACGGGTGCCGCCTTAAGGAGCTTCGCCCCTAAAAAATATAGTTAGTAGAGCTGTCTCCCACTTTTCTTGCATGGGTGCACTTCTGCACTCAGTGGAACGACAAACAAATGGAAGTAGTTTGACGACACCACCCAATCTTCTCGACCGTCCTTGACCCTTGACGTGACGCCGCGTTCCATCGTAACCAATGGAACGCGGCGCGCGCTGAGGGACGGATTTCACCTTCTCGTACTATTAGCTCGTTCAAAAGGGGGCGTCGCCAGAGCTCGGAAAGATCCAGAGTTTCGCCAAACTCGGGCCATCCTGCATAGCACCCCAGCGCATATTTCGTTCTGTTTGATTCCGTTTTCGATGTTTTCCTGCAGCTTTGGCGCCTTGTCACCAAATATTACCACGTTGAACACTAACTTATGTCTGATAACATTCTTTCTTATCCGATGCCGTTGTACTTACTGGATCGTGGACTCTAACAATTTCCAGCTGTTTTTGTTCCTCAGACACTGGGCGCAGCCAACTTCAGGGGATATGTGCGAGAACAGTGAACGCCGTTTTTCTTCCATTTCTTTTTTTTCCGTTTTTCTCCATAACTTCGTTGTCTTCGCGTTGTCGCCCCATTGTGAGCAGCAATGCATCCACCCGAACTCAGCCTTATTCTTCACGTTTTAAATATTCCTGTTTGTAGTTCTGAACCAGATCTCGCATAGCAGTGTTTCTCATAAAAAGGTAATTACTCTGCGCCATTAAGCTTAATCGCTCAGTGCAAACCATAGGATTTTTTTTCTTCTTGAAATAATGTTTCCAAGAAGAGGCGCACGAAGAAGAAGAAGAAGAAGAAAACCACCCTAGGAAGCAACGGTGTGAGCCATGCATCAAGGAAATCATCATCATCATCATCAACGTGTCTATGCTCCCACAGAAGACCACAGATGGCCGCGATCAGAAAGAAACTTGTGATCGTCGGAGATGTTGAGGTCAGCGAGACGCGTCTTCTAAGCGTGTGCAGCGATGGTGAGCTTGCGGAGGGCTCTGTGTCCACTGTATTCGAGAACTACGTCAACACCACCGAAGTCAAGCTTGGCGTGGCCTTGTGGGACACAGCGGGGCAGGAGGACTATGACCGGTTGCGACCTCCGTGGCACCGCGACAGAGACGTGGTCTTGATGTGCTTCAGCATCGACTTGCGAAAGTTCCCGGACAACTCGGAGTCAGGGAGGCGTGAGGTGCGCCACTTCTGCCTGAGCGTGTACGTCATCCTTGCATGGATGATGAATCCCCGCAACTTCTCGCTCACGTTACCCGACCCAGCCATGACGAAGCAGAAGCACCCTGCTCATCACGAAGGACGTGCTTTGGCAGAAGAGAACAACGCCTACGGCTCACCTGGAGTCCTCCGCCACGACCAAGGATGGTGTGTGGGAGATGTGCGATAGTGCAAAGACGGCAACCTTACACAGGTGTAGAGGCCGTAGAATAATAAATTTATTCTGCGATGTAAAATAAACTTCATCCAGTACCCGGTGAGAAGCCAGATGGAGGCTGGAGGAGCTTTTCTCGCTTCATTGTCTTGGTCACATTATTTAACATGTGCGATACCAACAACGCTAGGTGCGCTACCCTGCGCATTCAGGAAACTTAGGAAGGTTGTTCGTAACATTGAAAACAGCTGCAGAGTACTATAACGACAACCAACAAGAGGTCACTCGCTACAGTTGCCCAGGGTAAGTTCCCCGTAACTGACGCCTCTGGTTGTCACCATCATCTTTATTGGTCTCGCCCATGTCCGTTGCAGGCCAGCGGCCTCTCCCGGTGATCTCCAATTGGGCCTGTCTTGCGCCCGCTGATTCCATTTTACGTCTGCAAAATTTTTTTCAATGTTTCATCACACCAACGAATTCTTTGTAGTCTTCAGCTATGCTGCCCTTTCATTGGCGCCCATTCTGTAGCTGTAATACACAACCGGTTATCTGCCCTACGAATCACACCCAGACACACTGGGCCTGATTATGTACACTGTCAGGTGCCTGAAATAATTGCACAGTAGCTGTTCTCATGGTTTAACGCGCCACTATGAAACACTACCTGAAGATTTTATTGTACGTGGTCCTGAATTTGACAGAATAAAAATTCGGCAGATCCCACGTACCGTGGGATTCGATGTTATGCAAAGCATGCGCCGGGAAGGTGACTGTGGCGTAATTTTTTTTACTGAGCGACACGTCACAAAATGACGCTAAAGATTTGTATAAATTTTATACGCACACATATATCTTGAAGAGCCGCATATGTGTTATATAACCAGTTGTTTACGGTTGGGTAACGCTGCCAACGGCAACGTGGGCATTACCAACACCAGAAGGGGAAAGCTGATATGTAGTGCTTATACTTGTCCCTTATGATGGAGAACGCACGCACGTTTCAGGAACCCGTGTGCATGTGTGGAAGAAGTTCTTGACAGTTCTTGAACAAGGTCATCATCACCGTGATCAGTGAGCACCAGCAGCTGGTCATGACTTGTTATAGGATCCGGTCGTGATCGCGGTGACGAGGGGTCAATGTGTAGTGAAAACATGTGGTATAGTAGAGCTGTCGGAATTCGTGGATACCTCGGTCATTTCGTCGACAAATTGTGAGTCGATAGAGCCGGCGACATGTCGGAACCTGAAGCCACCCTTCGCGTTGGTGAGGTATAGGCCGTCGAGGCTGGTGGATCTGGATCGTGCTACGTAGATCAACATCAGTGGATGGCGCTTGTCGTATTCGTAGACTACCTGGGTGTATGTGGCCTACGTTGCCTAGTCTACAAAGCGGCTGTCAATCAATCTGGCATCATCCTCGGCCAGTATGAGGCCATCGCCCAGCCTTGTAAGAAATGAAGAGGACACTGCGTCATTCTGGTGGACGAAGTGCATTTTACGGTGCGGTGATGTGGATATCATATGTAACTTCCGTTAATGTATTCCTCCGGGGTCGAGCAACGCTTCAATATAGCTTGCTGAATCACAGGAATACAAATTAAATGGTTATTAGACTGCTATAAAAGTGCAGCCAACACTGGAACCACAGACGTTAATCTGATATGACGCCTGTATCGTAGTACACATCGTAGGAGTATCATGTAGTGCTCATTGCTTTTTTGTAAAATTAGATAGCAAGCACCACAACCACAATTGATGTTGCACCGATATTACTCCTGCGTAGGCTGTTTTTCCAAACCAGTTTATAGACCTGGCGTGGCTGAGTGGTAGAATACCTGATTGCCACGCAGAATGATTGGGTTCGATTCCTGCTGGGATTCTAATTTTGATTCTTTTCATTTGTAGCGGAGGAGATGCACGACCGAGTATACGCCTGTGAAGGAGGGCGAGAAACGACCCACGTTCTGATTGCGCGAGAGCCTGTGCCGCCTTTTGCCAGCCTTGCACTGTGTTAGCGTACGGCCCCTTTTCGTCACGACCTCATTATACCAATAAACCTCATCACATTTGGTGGAGGTGCTGGGTGGGAGGTGCTGGGAGGTGCTGGGAGCACAAAGCAAAGGCACGCAAGGTGAATACGTTGTCGCTTATGCAAGTCGTGTTCTAAAGAAGGCTGAATTAAACTATTCCGTGACAGAGAAGGAGTGCTTGGCGATCATCTGGGCATTAACGAAGTTTCGCCCGTATCTTTACGGCCGTCCTTTCGACGTGGTTACAGACCACCACGCTCTATGTTGGCTTTCCACCTTGAAAGACCCGTCGGGACGTCTGGGCCGTTGGGCACTTCGATTGCAGGAATACGACATTCGTGTCGTATATCGTTCCGGTCGCAAGCATGCATATGCTGATGCACTCTCCCGATCGCCAATAACACCAGATGCAGCTTCTCTGTCACCCCACGTTACCACCTTGTCACCACTCAGCGCCAATGACATGCTTTCGGAGCAGCGTAAAGACCCACAACTTGCCTTGTTGCTCGACTACCTTACCGATCCGTCTGCTGTCCCTTCGACGAGAGCGCTACGCCGTCAAGCAGTCCACTTCTCCGTGCGAGACAACATTCTGTACCGCCGCAACTACATGCCAGATGGTCGGAAGTGGCTCCTTGCTGTCCCTAGTCATATGCGCTCTGACATCTGCTCGAATTTCCACGGGGACCCCCAAAGTGCTCACAACGGCACCCTGAAAACCTACGAAAGGCTCCGTCAGCGATATTACTGGCGAGGAATGTATCGCTTTGTGCAGAAATACGTTCAGTCTTGCACTACATGCCAACAAAGCAAGACACTTCCGCGACACCTTACTGGCACGTTGCAGCCGCTCCCGTGCCCAGCTCGCCCCTTTGACCGCGTGGGTATCGACCTCTACGGCCCCCTCCCGTACAGTGGCTCTGGAAACCGATGGATTATTGTCGGCGTCGATCATCTGACGCGCTACGCTGAGACTGCAGCTCTTCCGGCAGCGACCGCCCGCGAAGTCGCACTTTTCATTCTTCGCAGCTTCATTCTACGCCATGGTGCTCCGTGGGAACTACTCACTGATAGGGGTCGCGTGTTCCTGACGGAGGTCATCCAAGACCTCCTCGCTGAATGCAACATCATTCACCAGAAATCCACCGCCTACCATCCACAGACAAGTGGTCTCACCGAACGGTTCATCCGCACATTCGGCGACATGCTGAGGATGTATACCTCCTCAGACCACACCAACTGGGACACTGTACTACCTTTTGTTACGTTCGCTTACAACACCGCGACGCAAGCGACTAACGGCTTTTCCCAGTTCTTTCTCTTGTACGGCCGCGAAACTTCCCACCCACTGGACACCATACTCCCGTACCGACCTGATGCCTCTGAGTGCACTCCAGTTTCTGAAGTCGCCAGATACGCCGAAGACTGCCGTCAATTGGCTCGTTCTCTGACAGGTGAAGCACAAGGTCGACAAAAGACGCGACATGACTACGTTCATCACCCAGCCCCTACGTTTCCTCCTGGCTCCCTTGTTTGGCTTTGGGTACCCCCCCACGTCCCTGGCCTTTCCTCTAAACTTCTGGCGCGGTACCATGGTCCCTACCGTATCATTCGTGCCACCTCGCCGGTGAACTACATCGTCGAGCCCCTCACACATTCGCCAGATTTGCGCTGTCGAGGACGCGAGACCGTACACGTCGACCATCTCAAGCCCTACTACGACCCCCTCATTCTACGTACTCCCTGAGCCGCCAGGATGGCTACGCTGCACCCCGGGGGTATTGTAGTGGAGCAGATGCACGACCGAGTATGCGCCTGTGAAGGAGGACGAGAAACGAAACGCGTTCTGATTGCGCGAGAGCCTGTGCCGCCTTTTGCCAGCCTTGTACTGTGTTAGCGTACGGTCCCTTTTCGTCACGACCTCATTATACCAATAAACCTCATCGCACATTCGTCAAGTCAACGCCGCCGATGTTGGTTTTTCTTAACTCTCTCGCATTTAAGTGACCAATGTCTGTTCTCGCCGTTCCTGGGTAGTGATAAATGGTCAATCACCTGTGGCGCATACCCGTGCACCGCGGCCCGTGGCAAACGGGCATGCGCCACACGTGTCTAGTGGAAAGGGTTTGACGACGTACGCGACAGGATTTTCACGTTATTCATGTCATGACCCGACAATCATATTCGTCATATTCGTCAAATCCTCTTACCCTCCCACACCAATTTTGGTCTACACTACGTTAAGAAGGCGATCATGAGAGCACCCAGACGTAGGCGGCTAGATAGATAGATACGTAGATTGAAACGCTCAAAGTACAGGTTCGCTAAGAAATGCTTCGCATTTAAAACAATACAGCTACCGATATATGAAAGCCTTTCGCCTTTCTAAACACCACTAGACGATGCAAAAGCTCGCTTAAGGGTTGACGCAAGCTTGAGCATTTGCATGCGTGCGCACCCTCTTGTCTCCATTACCTCCACTCATCACTCTGCTTCTTCCTCGCTCTCATGTTCCCTACCCCGCCCTTTCTAACCCTCTATTGCAGAGTAGTAGGCCACAGTGAGATATAGCTTCGGCTCAGAACTCTGCCTATGAATGAATATGGGATGTGTGGTGCAGTGGTTACGGCGCTCGGCCGCTGACCAGAAAGATGGGGGTTCGATCCCACCCGAGGCGGCCGCATTTCGATGAAGGCAACATGCCAGAGGCCCGTATCCTTTGATTTAGGTGCGCGTTAAAGATTCCCAGTTGGCTGAAATTCCCGGAGCTACCCACTATAGCGTGCCTCTTAATCATACCGTGGCTTTCGCACGTAAAACCCATAAAATTATTATTAATGAGGACTAACACACTATAATGCCAATGAAAGTGTAGGGGATGTTATTTGTAGTAATTAGGATATAAATGTGAACAAAGTAAAGTGGACGAAAGTATAACTTGCCGCTGGCAGGGACCGGCAGGCTGCGATCGGCGCTAACACTCTTATAGGTTTAAATGCACATATATACCTTATAAAGTGGACGGGGGGATGACCGCCGCCCTAGCTCAGTGATAGCGCATCGGACGCGTTATTCGAAAGTCGCAGGTTCGTTCCCTGCCGGCGGCAAGTTATCTTTTCGTCCACTTTACTTTCTTTACATTTATATCCTAATTACTACAAATATCTCCAGTGAATTCCTTGGCATTCTTGTGTGTTAGTCCTCATTAATATGGCGTCTAACAAAGAAAAACTAGCCCTTAAAATTCATCTTCCTTCCTAAAACCATTATTGTTACTTGAGATGTACTTGCGCTGATATTGGGCACCGACTAATTACTGCCAGGACAGAATATAATTCTCATCTCGCACTGATTTCTAGAAGCGAGCATCTGTTTTCATGATTAATGTATTTTGATATTAGCGTCATAATATTCTCCAATAGTTAGAAAGTTTCTGAAAAGAATGTGAAGCGCTCTTTACTAATTGCACATACGACGATTTAGAAACAAGCAGCCGATTTGTTGGTGTGCTCTCTGCGGTTAGTGCGCACAACAGCGGCATAGCGGTTTTCGCTATGAAAAACACCGTTATGTGGTGTTCGGGGTCACTTTTATACACTTTAATTCTTTACGAAGATATAAAGGCAGGCTACTTGAGATACATTCACAGCTAGGGGATTTCTGAGGCAAGGATACTGGCAGAGAACGAAGTTACGGTGGGACCGCTAGCCACTAATAACCACCAGCTTATTCATCCTGAGTCATCCTGTACTCGGTCCCATCGGCGCCTCTGCGCAGTGTGCAGGAAGGAAATGACGAACTGAGCAACTCATTTAAAAATCAATGACTATTGTACATCGTCACTCATGTAAAGTTTGTGCATTAGTTAGGGCATTCACTTTGTTCCCAAAGGTGCAATTGAACACACTATAACTCCCATGAGCACACTATAAATAGCGCAAACACACACACACACACACACACACACACACACACACACACACACACACACACACGCGCGCGCGCGCGCGCACGCACGCACACACACACACACACACACACACACACACACACACACACACACACACACACACGAAATGGTCTCTTGATAGTACAAAGAATTTTCATGTCATGAGCCAGATGCTTAGATCGTTGTGATTAGTGATGTATATATACTTGCGTGTTCCGAAATAAACGTGGCTCGAAGTTAGCGCTTGTGTTGTCTACGTTTCTATCTTTTTTGTCCGTGTTTTATGCGCTACCAAGTCGAAGTTATGCATCATTAGGTAATCTAGTTACATTGCAGAAGCAAGCCGTACGGGCTTTTGCTGACCTACCCTACAAAGGACATGCGCGTGATCTATTTCTGAAAAATTACAGCATCTCCCGCTAAAGGGAACCATGTGTGGATGCGAAACAGCGGGGAGATGGTTAGCTTGAGTGGGAGATGGTGTAATTTTTTTTCTTGCGTTCTCGAGCCTGTGCCTTCCTCTGGCGTAGAGTCAGCACTGTGTTCCATTCTCCATCCAGCTCCCGCTGCGTGGCACTGCCAGCGTCCGAAGTATACGACTCTAGCAAAGTCGCAAGATCATGTGCGTCTGCCTCTCTGCAGTCCATGCCATTGGTGTCGTGGTGGAATTCTTCACCGAGCGAAGGAGAGCACGAGCGTCCCGCGTCTAGAGCCACATAAGCAGAGGCGGCCATCGGCTGCTCGTGCCACGTCAAGACGCCGGAGGCGTCGCTGCTGCCTACTCCTCGCAGGAGAGAATGAGGCGCGCGAGAGGAGGAGTGGAGAGGGGGCGGGAAGAGGAGGAGAGGAGAGGGGGTGTATGGAGAGAAGTGTGGAGAGGGCTAGCGCATGCGCAGTAAGGGTGGTCAGCTCCGCACATCGGATTGAACTCCGCCATAAGATGCTTCGCATCTAATATAAAATTACCCGAGTTCACCACCTACACGAGTGTCAGCTTACAAGTTTTTCCAAGCGCGAAACGATTGTGGGTACCACTCATATCAGGAACATCGAGGACTTGAAAACCAACTAATCATCTCGCGTAAACTGATACGCTGAACATTGTGCATTTCCGCGTCCACGCATAAGCTGCGGTCTTCAAACGTTTTCTTATGGTTTTCCCTCAACACGAAATAAATATAAACTATATGATGAAAACATAAGTTCTGCTCCTAAAAACCCGTTACTGCAACTGCTATTGTGAGTGTGACCTTTCTTATGTGTCTTTGGAAGAATATTTCCTCCGCCATTTCAAATCGCTAAATTCCCGTTTTCTTGTTTTCGTTTGCTGTATGTATTTTTTTAAGTGTTGCTATAAGTGAATGTATGGACGATGGACCATTCTTGCCATGTTACTGGTTGTATTTTCTAGGGCAGGTGGGACTAGTCAAGCTGTCATTATGCAGCTTTTATCCTACCAACCTTGTTGTTTATATATGTTTATTATGCGTGTTGTATACTTATTTCGGAAGTTTCTTACACTAGAGTGACGCGAGTAAACAGCGTAAATGAAACGCAAAGCGAAATGCTCTACTCTTTCGGTTTTAATAAAATATTGTTGTCAAGTGCTCAAAAAAATTTTTAAAAATGTTGCAGTGGCTTAGCTCGGCTATGCCAGGATAACGTAGCGTTACCAAAGGTTCAGCTAATTATTCTTAGCTTTCCTGATTGTCTAGAATTAGCTTTATCATGCTTACTGCTGCTCCAATGACACACATGCACACACACATCACGGTATGCGTAATATGTGGGGCATGTATATTTATTTTACCAGGCAACTACTTCGGGATCCGATGAGTTAAGCTTCTCCGCTCTTCTGGGCCGTTGAGCAGCATTTGCGCTCTTCTTCTCCATGGCTATACCACACTGGCAAACGCCAGTCAGAGGCGCTATCAAGCGGCTCCAGCGCAGTGTCAGACGGCGACTGCACAGCGAAGGCGAATAGCTGTGCGCGCGCCGGCGCCAACACGTCTGCCACGGCTACGACGTCACCCCTCTGGAAAGCGCAGACCGGCGGCCGCGAGTCGCACACGGCAGCGGCGGAGTGCGCGGGAGGTGCCGGCTCCGGTGCGTGATATCACTGATCCTCGCGCAAGCGCAGCATAGCTCTTGTGGAGCCACGCGAAACTGCCTCGGCTAGGCCAGTGTAGCTAACGCTACAAAATAGTTGTTGTGCCCTAGGTTCGTTGGCAGTGCTGGGCAGTATCGAAGATACATGCATCTTAGATACTATCTTAGATACTCTTTGGGTATCTTGTATGTGTATCGCGATACGTCTGGCAAGACGTGTATCAGTATCTGTATTTCAGATAGATTGAAGAATGTGTCGTGTATCTTAAGATACAAGATACTGCGATCGCAACCCCATGGTGCGAAACAATAAACGTTGGTTGAACTCCGCTTCTCAAGCTGATACTGCTCCCACTAAGCCACCAGATAAAACTCAAGACAGTGACATTATTTTATCTTTCCGCCAGAGTTTTCCACCGAGGGCGCAGGATGAGCTAATAATAATAATATCTGGGGTTTAACGTCCCAAAACCACGATATGAATATGAGAGACGCCGTAATGGAGGGCTCCGGAAATTTCGACCACCTGGGGTTCTTTAACGTGCACCTAAATCTAAGTACACGGGCCTCAAACATTTTCGCCTGCAGGATGAGCTCTGAGCGTACCTATTTGAGGGAGCAGAGTCACGTGGTGGCGCTCGCGTCGTCTCGACAGACAAACGCGCTAACTTCTATGCCCAGACGACCTTTGTTTTCACGGTCTCTTTTTTTCTTTTTAGTTTTGTCAGCGCTATGACACTTGACACTTTGCCACTGTCCTGTGCCGCGTACTCCAATGCCTGCGGTGTCTCTTGCACAAATTCTGATGCCACTGTAGTGTCGTTGTCGAAGCTTCTCTTGCGTTGTGCTTCGATACGAAATCTGAAGAGTGCAAGAAAATGGAGTTCTTTGCGCCTGATGGATTTCACACATCGGCGATTTGAAGGACTTCGTCACTGCAAGTTTGACTTACATGAATGAGACTGACTTATATGCAGACAACATTCTAACAGCTATAGCACCACCGGTACCGATGCTGGATCTAACAGAACAAGCATTCACTTAACAGAAGCTATCTTCGCGTACGTCTCTTTTGCTTTTATTCAATGCGTTCTCAAAATCATAATTTGGTTGTTAGCACAATCTTTTTCTAAACTGTCATTTTTCATCCCGTACATTACCTATGTCTCTGTAATGCTTTTTGCGGGTCTGCTTACGGCAATATTTATTTAACGTGCTGGCGAGGTAAGCTCTCTGCTTTATTCTTACTTTTAGCTGCCTGCATCATTCCTGCTACTGTTTACAGACTTATATTTCACTTAAGTTTACTGTTATGTATAGGTGACGTTGAGAACAAAAAATTCGGCAGATCCCACGTTCCGTGGGAATCGATAATATGCGAAACATGCGCGGGATTGTGACTGTGGCGTAAGTTTTCACATTGAGCGAAACGTTACAGAATGACGCTAGAGAAATGTGGAAGTGGTATACGCACACTTATATGTTGAAGAGTCGCATATGTATTATATAATCAGTTGTTTATAGTTGCGTAACGATGCCAACAGCAACATCAGTGTAACCAACACCAGACGCGGTAAGCTGATATGTATAGTGCTTATATTCTTCAATACTGGATAGTGCGAATCCGAACAGGACAAAAAAGGAACACAGATGCACAGGACAGGCGTTACTCGCAAGTGAGCTTCATTTAGGAAAGTTTTTCAAGATATATGGTACGCAGCCGAGTGGCACGCGCAGGCGCACTGCACGTACGTTACAGCCACAGTTGCAGTTTTATACTTGTCCGTTTTGACATAGAACGCACGAACGTTTCACGAACCTGTGTGTATGTGTAGGAGACCTTCTTGACAGATTTTGAACAAGGTCATCATCACCGTGATCACGGAGCACCAGCAGCTGGACCGGACTTCTTATCGGATCCGTTCGTGATAGCGGCTACGAGGGGTCTAAGTGTAGTAAAGTGCGAGGTATAGTGCAGCTGCTGGAAACCCTGGATGCCTATTACGATGAAATGATCTATAATGCCTCCTGTCCTGGACGTGACAGCGAGGTCTTTTGATGTCCTGCCCACATCCAAGCCGTTTTTCTCGCAGTTTAAGGACCAGACGTTGTTGGGTCTTGATAAGTCAAGGCTAAAGTCACAGGTAATGATGAGAGGCCTGCTTCTCTCGGCAGATTTATTGTAGGGAAGAATTCACCACGTTTTTTTGTTCTCGACGTAGTCCACGTTGCGGACCACGTGGACGAGGGGATGGTAGTTGAGCGCCTTCCAGGGGTGTTCTGTCTTCAGCTCCCTCACTTTCCTTTCGTCTGCCACAGCGGTTACGGTGCTCGGCTGCTGATCCAAAGATCGCGGGTTCGATCCTGGCCGCGGCGGTCGCATTTCGATGGTGGCAAAATGATAGATGCATGCGTACTGTGCGATGTCAGTGCACGTTAAAGAATACCAGATTGTCAAAATTTCCGGAGCCCTTCGCTATGGCGTCTCCCATAATCATATCGTAGTTTTGGGACATAAAACCCCAACAATTATTATTATTATTATCATTTTCCATGCGAGTCAATGTGTGTGTTCGCCGTTACTGTGTTGGATGAGACTGTATGACCTGTGGCACGTACCCGCATAACATGCACTCAGATATGCAGGTATGTGCCACACGTGACTCAGAGAAAGGGTTTCATGAAGTAAGCGACAGGTATTTTGCGTTATTCATGTCACGACCAGTAAATCGCGTTGGTCATACGCTGATCCCCAGTTATGCCAATTTCGGTATATTACAAGTTATGGAGACGACCAGGAGAACGCCCAGACGTAGGCAGCTAAATAGATAGATAGATAGATAGATAGATAGATAGATAGATAGATAGATAGATAGATAGATAGATAGATAGATAGATAGATAGATAGATAGATAGATAGATAGATAGATAGAAACGGCCAACGTGTCTGAGGTTCGCTAAGAAATGCTTCGCATTTAATATATAATAATATGCGCGTGTTTGGAGTATACAGTAACAAAAATTCAGCTGAAGTACTGCTTAGTAAAATAGCGAAATTGAGTTTTCATGATAAGAACGTCAATTATTGGGAGCCATCTCAAAGATGTTAGCAAAGGGGTTGGGAAACATTGTTATACAAAATGCTCCGTTTTTCTAATGAGCGTGCTAATGTCTAACCTTAAAGTCTAACATTTAAGTCTAACCTTAAATGCCTAATTGTCGTAGCTATTAGGGGTTACCCGCCTCGGTGGTGGTTATGGTGCTTAAATACTGACCCGTAGGTCACGGAGGCCGCATTTCAATTACCGTGTACTTATATTTAAGCTTTAGAACTCCACATAGTTGAAATTTCCGGAGCCCTCTACTTCGGCGTCCCTCATAATCATGTCGTGGTTCTGGGACATAAAACGCAACAATTATTATTAACTCTACGGGGTGTATCGTGCTTCTATACTTATTCACTGCGTTTGATACGGAACCACTTTTCTATTTTACGTAGTTACATTGCTTTTCTGTTTTAGTCTTCACTAATCACGAAGTAACTGGAGCTCTAAATGGTAATACCGTGTGAATAGCGGCTGTGTCCTGCGGTGCTTTGTGCAACTATAGAATACGTCTGACACGTGACATGTTTTCTGGGCTGCAGATGTCATCTCAGAAGAAAATTCGTTAAAAGATAGCGCATTACTGAGTACGTCGCTAACGACAGCTTTACGCCAGCAGATATGTAGAATTTAGAATTCATTGCAGTTTTATGTCCTCTACGTAAACACGATGAGTCGCAAAGAATGTCGCTACTAGCGCTGTTGCTGATGTCACCTGACCGCTGATCGGGTATTGCGAAAACCGTGGTACGTTTACGGGCAAGGTAGAACTCCACAGCGGTATTTGCCCCTGTGTGCGGAAGCTTCTTATTGTTCTTGTGATTAGATGGCAACCCGCTAGCTGGTCGGCAAGCAGAGCAGCGACTCCACCCAATTACAAAAGCGACAAGCAAAAACCGCTATCAGCGAAGTATATAAAGAGGGACGTGTCATGTTAAGCAGCTAAAGCAACCCCAGTAAGTTGCTCCGGAATGAATGATATACTTCGAGCAAGCAATACAAAACTTTTGAAGTACCAAGAGACATTTCATTCAAATTAAACAAAATTGGTCGCAGTTAATAAATTTTTAAGCGAACATTTTTGCGCACCGGCGTTAAGCGCTACATTACCGTATATACAGACATATAGTAACAAATTTCCGAATGTATCGAAGTATCTTAAGATACAATTGGAATGTACCGTATCGGATACAATCAGCGTTGTGGTATCTTATATCTGTATCTCAAATACTTCTTGCCTGAGTATCTTGTATCGTATCGCGATAGAGTTTCAAAGTATCTTTGCCCAGCCCTGTTCGTTGGTCAGTGCCTCGTGGCGTGATTTCTCAAACCCACTGCGAGGGATTATCCATAAGTCGGGCGGCAGTGTGTTCGCTGTTTGGTTCCTCAGTACTTATAGGGGACTCCATGCAAGAGTTCGTCCTCCCCGTCTTCTCGTGCACTCTAAGAAAAAAAAAGAGTATGCGTGACTCTTTTCGGAGAGTTCTGACTTGCCACGTATAGGACTCTCTTTAAATAGTCACGGTGACTCTCTTGGTGGGTCAGGGTCGGCTCGCTCTAGGAGAGTCCCCTGACCCTCTAGATAGAGTGCAAAGACTCTCACCGGGAGGATCACGTTACCACTTATAGGGAGTCAGACGACTCTTGCCGGTAACGCTCCTAGGGGGGTCAAGGGACCCACACCGAAGCATCAAGCGACTCCACAAGTATTTTAAGCTACTCATTTGATCCTTGCTCTACTTTTGCGCGACTACTGTAGAAAATAGTGGAGTATTCAGTTTAAGCAAGTCCAATAATACTTGCCGTTCTGCCCAGCGACTGTAAAAAAAGAATAATTCAGTTTTAGCATTATTTTAATAAAACTCGTCAAAACAACACATATTTTCCAGCAAAGTTATATAGAAAGCGCGGAAAGATGGTCTGTGATTTCCAATTAAGAAGTCTGGGTATTCCTCTTTTACATGCTTCTATGAGTATAGCCAACTAAAATGTGTGACTGTGATGTGCAGAGTGTCATATGGTGCTAAATGAACAGCAGAAATCGCCATCATGTTTCCATATTTATTCCTCGTGATTAAGAATAAATCAAAAAGTGGTGACGGCTTGAGGCATCAGACCTGTGGCTTGCTAGGTTGTCGCTCCTGTCCAGCGTGAGCACCATGAAAAACGGTATCTGAAAAGCAGAACGTGATATTATGATGAGAAAATGAAATTGCAGTGAAGGTTTGCAAAACCTACACAATAAGTGGTTCACACAGACATAATAAAGGCTAACAACAAAACAACAAAGCACATCCTCCGGCAGCCAAGGGCATGCCATGAGCGGTTATTGACCGCATGTTTTACAAACGTAATCCATCCTTAAATACTCAGATAAACAGATGCGTGTACTAGGGCCCGAACGACACCCAGCGCGTGCGTACGCCGCCTACGTCGAGATCAGACATGTCATATGCTAGAATTAGCGCACATAACTCCCACAATCACGTACGCTCACTCGATTCTGTTATAGCGCCCAACGTCATCGCAGTGTATGCAAACCACGAAAACAGCAAACAGAAACGAGGGAAAAGAGTGCACGCCGGCGGCCGCAACAACGCGCGCCGTCGAAAGTCTAGAGCTTTTTCACTTTACCGGCGAGGCGTGTCCAACTTGAATGACTACCGCGTACGTTCTGGAAGCCACCGTACTATATCTGCACCTCAAACTACCGTCTTTAAGCCAACAAAAACCATTACATATAGTGCGTCTGAGCGTTCTGTACACAGGCTTCCTTTTTTTTTCACGTTCCCACGCGCGGAAGCACGCTGCACACTCAAGGTCGATGGAAAAGTTATTACGAAGTAGACTAAAGTGCATCTCAAAACGACATCTTGCACCTTCAGTAGTGCAGACACGACGTGCGATCAGCAAGAAATGACCCTCGATTATTGTTTCCATCGCTCACTTTATGGGAGCTTGTACAGCAACGATAACGGTGGCAACTCGTTAACTGACAGCTTTAGTTGGGCATCCGCAACAGCCCCGCGGATACAGGCTACTGTTGGAAATGGCTGGCAGGTTCCGCAGAGCCGCTGCAGACGCCCAGCTAAAGCTGTATAATTAGTACCTACGAAAGCAGTACACTCACCGTTAACTGGCGTCCGTTGTCGGTATCCGCAGCTCCATGAATATTCCGCCCTCCAAGCGTCACTTCGTGCACGGCTCGAGCCGGCGTCAACACCACCGAAGACGCGCAACCTACGCCTGCCTACGCAACCACGCAACGCATTCCAATAGACCAGGAGACTGAGATGACTGAGACGACTGAGAGAGGAGAGCGGCGCGCCACCCCGGCGCCAACCCCGTCTGTACGTTGCCGAGCAAGGCGCCACAACGGCGCCAAAGGGCGAGCGTGCGATATGTATGGCGTATACGGCGGCTCTTCCGTACACCGAAGCCAATCGAAACGCGCTTCAGGAGGGTCCAGTGACTCCTTCCCAAATGCGAACTCTTTTTCTCTGCCTGTACCTTCCAAAAGGGGTCAGATGGACACCCGAAGAGAGTCACGGTTCCATGACCCTCTTTTGACTCTCTTTTTTCTTAGAGTGTGCTTCCAATAGCAGTTATCTGTGTTCTCAAATCAGCCCATCTTTATGCCTGTTAAAGAACCCTAATTGTTAAAAAAATGTTGCTGGCTTGATATGTCAACTTCACGACCATATCCCTAGAGTTTGTATCGCTCAAGGTTGAACGGCGGGCTTGTTGGTGATTCATAACATCCAGGGCTACAGCGCATCCAAGACGGGAGGAAGCGAGGGACACACATACACAGCGCTAACTTTCAACAAATGACTTTCAACAAATGTGCTCAACAAAACATGCGCTGTTTGTTGAACGTTAGCGTTTGTATGCGTGTTGCGTGCCTTTAGCTTCATCCCTTCTTGGATGCGCTACACCTTTGGATGCTTTGAATCGCTCGCTGTGTTAATATGGCAAGCTTGCCTCAAATTGTTCGTAATATGCCGTTATAGTTTTGACGCTCTTTTGCCACATATTACCACACTGAACATTGTCACATAGTATTGATAGTATGGTTTTTCTCCGATGCCGCAGCACTTACTCGATCTATTATAACTAAAAATTCTCAGTTTGTAAAACAGCACGTTTTGTTGTTTCATTCCGTTTTATTATTTTTTCCTCTCCAACTTCGTTCTCTTCGAGCAATCGTGCCACTGATAGCAGCAATAAATCCACAAAAACTCAACATTGCTTTTCACCTTTTAAAAATGTTAAGCAAAAATTCCCGTTTTAAGCAAAAATAACCGTTTGCAAAAATAAACCGGACCACGCATAAACGTTTCTAAAGGTATAAATGAGTAATTACTATAGAACGTTGAGCTAAAGCGCTCAGTATGAACCATCGGCTTTCTCATAATGAAAGGTTTTCTAGAAGAAGCATACGAAGAAGAAGAAGAAGAAGAAGAAGAAGAAGAAGAAGAAGAAAACTGCCACGGAAGCAACGCGTTTCTACTCGGTCGGAAGACCACAGATGACCGCGATTCGGAAAAAGCTGGTCATCGTCGGTGATGGTGAGGGCAGCGAGAGGCGTCCTCGAAACGTCTTCGGTGATGGCGAGCTTGCGGATGCCCCTGTGCCTGCCGTCTTGGATGTCGCCACCATCGACGTCAGGGCTGAGGAGGCCTTATGGGACACAGCGGGGCAGGAGGACTATGACCGGTTGCGGCCACTGTTGCACCTGAAAAGAGGCGCGACCTTGATGTGCTTCAGCATCGACTCGCCCGACTTCCTGCACAAACCGGAGTCGTGGAGGCCGGAGGTCCGCCACTTCTGCTCCAGCGTGTCCGTCATCTTTGCAAAGGTGATGAACCCCGGCTGCCACTTGCCCATGCTGGCAGATCCAGCCATGCCGAAGCACAAGCACGGTGTTCGCGAAGAAAAGACCACGTCGGTGAAGACCAACGCCGACGACTCACCTGGAGTAGAATGCCAAGACCAAGGACGGTGTGCGCGAGGTGATCGATAGTGCAAAGACGGTCACCTTTCCCATGTGTAGAGGCCGTAGGATATTAAATTTATTCCGCAATATAGAATAAACCTCTTCCAGTCCCGGGTGAGAAGCCAGAAGGGGGCTGGAGGAGCTTCTCTCGCTTGTGTGTCTTACTCATATTAATGTGCGCGCCACCAACAGCTCTCGGTTCGCTATCACGTGCCTCCTGGAAATTTAGGAAAGCTTACATGTTATAATGTTGTTGTTGTACCTCAGACACTTAACATAAATCGGATGGTGCCCTGATTAAGGCAATTAATTAGCTTGCTGAAGGACTAGGTTTAGAAATAAATAGTTTAGGCGTAACTCATTCGTAGTATAAACAAATAAAATTCAGAAATAGGACGCTACTGAAGCGTACCGTAAGGTGAAGGAAGAAGGAATGCCTCGTTACCGTAGTACGCTGCTGTTTCGTTGCGTTTGATTCTGACCGCACCGCCGCAGTTCAGTGTGAGTGAATACGATACCCATGTGTATTTATACAGGGTACTTTTTGACAACGCAGATTTTTGATAAAAATTCTTTGACATTCAGAAGCTGTCATTTTCGCACAAGAAATCTATGTCGAGGCGGAAATACTTTGCAGCAACTAAAATGAATTCGACGCGACCGATTAACAAACACTTGTTAATTAACTTTTTAATTATTCACTTGAGGGCAGTCATTCAAATTCATATGGCATACCCACTTTTTTTCGAAATCACAAACGTTGCACGTAATTCGAGGTACTATTAATCAGCGAGTTTCAAGGCCGATATAAAAAATGATGGCACCCGGCGCGCAGGATACGCGGCCTCTGTTACGTAAGACCGGAACTACGTGTGACAAGGAAGTGATGAAATGTGAATGAAGGTGCGTCAAAGCAGAATCTGGTCAGGGAAATCGGCAAGCGTTCTGGAATGCACAACTAAAGAGCCTATTCTTTGGGTGCAATGTTTAGGGCTTCTCTCTTTCTTTCTTAAACTGTAAAGAGGCGGGAGAAACTATTTCGCCTGTCTGCAAGAAGCGCCGCAGTGGCTGTCCCCGAGTTTTATGCTTTACAGAGAGAAAGAAAAGGCTGATATTTCGGTTTTCTTGTGCACAGCTCGACAGAAACAGATAAGCACCAAATACCGCACGCAAGGGTAAGGTGATCCCACTAGCGCAAGAGATACGACTTGCCACTTTGCACGGAAAGAAACGACGACGACGCGCCTTTATTCAAATTTCGTCACTTCGTGTCACGGGTATAGTTCCGGTCTGACGTGAAAAGAGTGGGCGCGTTTCGAGCGCGCTGGGAGCGATCAGTTTCGATATCGCCCTTAAAATTCGATGATGAATATCTCGAATTACGTGCAACTTTCGTGATTTCTAAAAAATGGGTATGTCATAGATTATCATGCACTACAACTTTCTAATATGAGCAACTGTGTTCAAGTGAATAATTAAGAAGTTAATTAACGGGCTTTTCTTAATCTGTCGCAACAGTGTCATTTCATCTGGGGCAAAGTATTTTCGCTAGACGTACAGATCGTGTGCGAAAACGACAGAAGCCTTGCTCTCACATGATTTTTTAAAAATCTGTGTTGTGTAAAAGAACACCCTGTATAATGGAGTGTGTAGAACCTACCATGGTTATGATCGATCCGCAAACAAGCTGAACAAGCTTTTTGTTGGGCTAGTTGGTGCATGTTAACGGAAGGAATGAGACGCCAACGAGACAAACACAAGGAATGACACGGAGGAACGCCTACTGACAACTGATTTCTGACAACTGTTTTCTTCGAATAAAGAATCATTTGTCAGTAGGCTTTCGTGCGTGTCACTTCTTGTGTTTGTCTCGTTGGCGCCCTATTCCTACCGTTAATCCGCAGGCCTTCTCCATACAGCGTGCTCAAACATTATTTGGTGGTTTTGGCACATTAAATACCTAATTAATATTTTCCTGAACCGCGTGTAGTCTTTCGCAGTCATGTTTATTTTTCACGGCCGTTCAACTATCACTTTCATCAAAATAAACTCAATCCATTAAATGTTCCGGCGTACGTTGATTTGGATTGATAAATCAAGATCGCCAGCATATCATCGGCTCTCGCTCATTTTATATACAAAGCCTCAAATTTTGCGTAGTATGCCGATAAGCTTTACAATTTTTTGCTACACATTACCACGTCGAACACCGTCACTCAGTATCATTGGTAACACTACTTTTGTACACGGACTACCATGGTACTGACTCGATCGCTTATAAGGAAAATTTCTCAGTTGTGAGAACAGGGCATGTTTCGTTCTGTTTGATTCCGTTTTCCTTGTTTTCCTGCAGCTTTGGCGCTTTTTCACCACATATTACCACGTTGAACATTTTGACTGACGTCTCATAACATTCTTTCTTAGCCAATGCCTTTGTACTTACTCAATCGTTGACGGTAACAATTTTCAGTTTTGTTCCTCAGACAATGGGCGCAGCCCACTCCAGGGGATATGTGCGAGAAGAGTGAACGCCTTTTTTTTCCATTTCGTTTTCTCCGTTTTCCTCCATAACTTGGTTGTCTTGGCGTTGTCGCGCCATTGTGAGCAGCAATGCATCTACGCGAAGTCAGCCTTATTCTTCACATTTTAAAAATTCCTGCTTGTAGTTATGAACCAGATCTCGCATAGCAGTGTTTCGCATAAATAAGTAATTACTCTGCGCCATTAAGCTTAATCGCTCAGTACGAACCATAGGCTTTCTTTTTCATCTTGAAATAATGTTTCTAAGAAGAGGCGCACGAAGAAGAAGAAGAAGAAGAAGAAGAAGAAGAAGAGGAAAACCACCCTAGGAAGCAACGCGTCTATGCTCCCACAGAAGACCACAGATGAGCGCGATCAGAAAGGAACTTGTGATCGTCGGAGATGTTGAGGACAGCGAGACGCGTCCTCTAAGCGTGGGCAGCGATGGTGAGCTTGCGGAGGACTCTGTGTCCACTGTTTTCGAAAACTACGTCAACACCACCGAGGTCAGGCTTGGCGTGGCCTTGTGGGACACAGCGGGGCAGGAGGACTATGACCGGTGGCGACCTCCGTGGCACCGCGACAGAGACGTGGTCTTGATGTGCTTCAGCATCGACTCGCGCAACTTCCCGGACAACTCGGAGTCAGGGAGGCGTGAGGTGCGCCACTTCTGCCCCAGCGTGTACGGAATTCTTGCATGGACGATGAATCCCCGCAACTTCTTGCTCAAGCTACCCGATCCAGCCATGACGAAGCAGAAGCACGCTGCTCATCACGAAGGACGTGCTTTGGCAGAAGAGAACAACGCCTACGGCTCACCTGGAGTCCTCTGCCAAGACCAAGGATGGTGTGGGGGAGATGTGCGACAGTGCAAAAACGGCCACCTTACACAGGTGTAGAGGCTGCAGAATATTGAATTTATTCTGCGATATAAAATAAACTTCATCCAGTCACCGGTGAGAAGCAGATGGGGGCTGGAGGAGCTTCTCTCGCTCCATTGTCCGAGTCAGATTATTTAACCCGTGCGATACCAACAGCGCTAGGTGCGCTACCTTGCCCATTCAGGAAATTTAGGAAGGTTGTTCGTAACACTGAAAGCAGCTGCAGAGTACTATAACGTCAACCAACAAGAGGTCACTCACTACAGTTGCCCAGGGGCTGTGTGGTTGGGTTTGATTCCGACAGGGCTGCCGCGGTTCAATGACAGTGAATGCGAAACCCTTGCGCATTGAAATTTAGTAGCACGTTGAACGCCACATGATTAAAACTGCTCCGTAGACACCCTCTACAATGTACCTCCACATCAGATCGGTGTTTGGCCACGTTAAAGGGGCCCTACAACACTTATGCAAGTAATCATCGAATGCCAACATTAAAAGAGCCTATTGCCTCACGAATCCACTGTTGCAAAAATTTTCAGAATCCGATGAGTACGAGCGGAGTTACGTTATTTGTCGCACTCTTCAAGCGCTTTCTCGCTCCTTTCGTACTCTTTTCTCATTCTTTTTTCCTTTGAACGTGCGGCTTTCTTTCTGTGTGATCGCTAGCGTGGGAGCGGGCAAGTGGCGGCATCCCGCTGCAGCCGCCTTTACTACGCCGTCGATCGCTTCCGTCGATTGCTCCTCAAGCAGAGAGATTCGCCGGGCGAAGGAGCATGAAGGGGGCCGGAGAGGAGGGGGGGGGGGGTGCTGCGTCGCTCGAGCAGCAACCGTGAACTCCGATCATGAGGGTTCGGTCGCTAGCGATGGCGCGCGCTATCTCGGTAGACATCAGAAAACGGCCCGCTTTGTTTGCGTTTAGACTAAAGACAGCACGAAAACCGCTTCGTTCCCTGGAGCGGCAGGATTTCCTTGCACCAGCATTTTGTAGTTAAGCAAGATCGGACCAAAAAGAGTTAGCTGCTAGCCCGACTTCGTATAACATTACATTTTTTTTTTGCTATCACAATCATTGTTTCGTTCTCGCGACGAAACTGTGATTTTATTACTTCAAATCAACCCCTCCTGTCCCCATAACTGACGCCTCTGGTTGCCACCATCATCTTTATTGGTCTCGTCCATGTCCGTTGCAGGCCAGCGGCCTCTCCAGGTGATCTCCAATTGGGCCTGTCTTGCGCCGGCTGATTCCATTTTATGTCTGCAATCTTTTTTCAATGTTTCATCACACCAGCGTTTTCTCTGTAGTCTTCAACTATGCTGCCCTTTCATTGGCGCAAATTCTGTAGCGGTAATACACAACCGGTTATCTGCCCTACGCATTACACGCAGACACACTGGGCCTGATTATGTACACTGTCAGGTGCCTGAAATATTTGCACAGTAGCTGTTCTCCTGCCTTAACGCGCCACTACAAAACACTACCTGAAGGTTTTATTGTACGTGGTTCTGAATTTGACTCAATAAAAACAATACAGCGACAGATATAAGAAAGCCTTTCGCCTTTTTAAACGCCACTAGACGATGCAAAAGCTCGCTTAAGGATTGACGTAAGCTTGAGCATTCGCATACCGTCGGCACTCTCTTGTCTCCACTATCTCCACTCATCACTCTGCTTCTTCCTCGCTCTCATGTTCCCTACCCCGCCCTTTCTAACCTTCTATTGCAGAGTAGTAGGCCACAGTGAGATATAGCTTTGGCTCACAACTCTGCCTATTAAGTGGACGGGAGGATGACCGCCGCCGTAGCTCAGTGGTTGAGCATCGGACGCGTTATTCGAAGGTCGCAGGTTCAGTCCCGGCCTGCGGCAAGTTATCTTTTCGTCCACTTTACTTTCTTATAATAATATCTGGGGTTTAATGTCCGAAAACCGCGATATGATTATGAGAGACGCCGTAGTGGAGGGCTCCGGAAATTTCGACCGGCTGGGGTTATTTAATGTGCACCTAAATCTAAGTATACGGGCCTCAAACGTTTTCGCCCCCATCGAAAATGCAGCCGCCGCGGCCGGAATTCGATCCCGCGGCCTTCGGCTCAGCAGTCGAGCGCCATAACCACTAGGCCACCGTGGCGGGTCTTTCTTTACATTTATATCCTAATTACTACAAATAACACCCCCTGTACTTTCCGTGGCATTATTGTGTGTTAGTGCTCATTAATATTGTGTCTAACAAAGAAAAATGAGCGCTTAAAGGAGCACTGACATCAAATTTTAAAGTCGAGATGTCCCATTCATTCGATTGCTCGGTATGCATAGGTCTTCTTAGCCAAATTTGAATGGCGTCCGTCGCGTGGAAGTAATTTTATTTCTAGGGCAAACAGCGGAGAAAAGCTCAACGGAAGATTGATCACGCTGCGACATCGACACTAGTGCTACGTGTAAGGTGTGATACATTCCGCAAATACCATCCTGAGTGACGATACGCTAGTAACAGTGACGTCGCCGATCTGAGTGTATTTATTGTGGCGCCGACGCCAGGTGACGCTGTCCCTCCGAGCCAGTGGCTCTCCTTGCTGTCTCAATCCGTGCTTGCGATTTATCGTGTTGCATCGACTAATTTGTCGTGTGCTACACAGCGCGAGTGCGATCAATCGGAGCGACTACGTGCCAGCATGTCGGGGAACCGCTGCGTAGTGCTGACCTGCTCGTCGAGGCGCGGAAAAAGCGGAAAGTTCGTGGCGTTTCATTACACGTACGGTACACGCCAACACGACCACAAGCTATCAAAAGTAGAGTAGCCTATAGATAAATAACATCGCTAACAAGTAACACGCATGTAGCGTTAATTGTGAATATTAGTTCGTCCGTGGACCTCCTTGCGCTGGCGTAATACCGGGTTACTGCCGCCGTAACCAACGTTTATAGATACTTTTTCAGGCGCCGAATTCACAAAGCTTTCTCTTGCCTGCGCAATTTCTTAGCCAAGAATTATCGTATCTCGAGGGAACACGATAGCAATGGTACGAATTTAACTTACTCGCCACTTTTGAGGGCAAGGAGGCAACGCGAAAGCCGATGAAACGACAAGGAAAGAAAGAAGTGCGCGCAGGTGATAACAAGGCAGCACGCGAAGCGTCTAGCATCGAGGGTATACGAGGGTCTAGCATCGAGGGTATAGCGAATGTATTTTCGCTGTATCTCAGCTTCCAGTTCCGGGCGTCTGCTACAGCGCTTACGCGTTGCAGCAGACGTCCTGGGGTCTTGCGCGAAGCCAAGTGCTCGTGTTTCATCGATGACCATAGCTAAGAGAAATCTAGTTGCTCGATGGCGTTAATAATCCGTGCGCTATCTCGTCAAGTGCAGGCGAACAACGCTCCAGATGGACCGCATCTATAAACCGCGCATAAATTGAAACATTGAAGGTTTGAAGATGTGACCAAAGCGTCTCCCCCTGTTTACCACAACCAGTTACATTTTCATGAAGCTGCGCTGCGACTCAAATTAGGCATGTTCGAGCACGGTATGGTGGTTGCCATTAGGGTGTTTTGTAGCTAGACGTAAAATGTTGCATTTCTTACAAAGATCTCAGTACAAAGCATAGGAGCAGCTTTTGAGCCTACGGAGAACTGTACAGAAATATAAAGCAGCAGTAAGGAAGGCATGATGCGCGTAATGCCGCAAGTTCAATTAACCGCAGCATTTTGACAGGGCCGGAATGCCAGAGCAATTGTATACGCTTAGATACGTGAACGCGTAATACGAGGAAGATTCGTCGGGAGGTTTCTACGAGCTAATGCTTTCCAGAAAACACGGCGCAGTCACTTCGCCCTTGCGGAGTTAGCGTGAAGAAACATAAAAGAAGTGGCGTTCAGTTGTCTCGGCCTGAAGTGACATCACTACACGTGCGCCTGGATTCACAGAGCGCGCGTGCTGCGCGTTTGCACGATTAAGAAAAAGAAAAAAAAAGCAGACGGCGGTCGCGTTACTTACTAACGTCTATGGAAGCGAAAGCCATACAAAAGCGAGTGAAAGTGTAATTGTGCTTATATATAATAATCGAAGCAAATTAAGTGAGCAGTGATTTGTTTAGTGAAAGTTTATTGAAATGTCGATAATCGAAACAAATAGAATATTCAATTAGTGAAAGTGACATCAGTGACAGTCAATTAGCGATAGTTGATTAGTGATGTCTCACTCGATACAAAGTGCACGGTAATATAACCACACTTGATGGCTTTTACCTTCGAGTCACCTTAGGCGAATGCATTAGGATCCCAAGTTTTTTTTTCTCTTTTTATCGACTTTCGCCGGACGTTTTGCATTAGGTGTCTTTCGAGGGAAAGATAAAAAAAAATGCCAGGCCTGCGCTGAAACCGCAGCACAGTCACAGCGAAAGCTGGAAGAGCGGCGTTTCTGGAGCGCGTTGTAAGCTCTCTTCGGGCTACAATACAAGTACACTAGAAAGGTACCCACTACGCCATAAATCACTATTTTAGTGAAGTTGGGAAGCACCTACTAAGCCATTATTCGTCATTATGCGGAGAAGCGAGGCACCAGCTACACGTCTGTAGGCATTATGTGCATTTTGTTGACGCGACGACTGATGACGATGAAGAATTGTGGCTCAGCTCTTTGTAATGGGTTGGAATCTTTAAACGGCCCACCAGTTATGTAATTTGAATTGGGTGACGCCCGATCGCTATTTCCCTCTCCCGTCATGCTGTATAACATACGTTGACGTGGGAGAGAGACGGGGGGGGGGGCGAACAACTTTACTGAGACCCCGAGGAAATGGATCATGCGCTTATGGGCTTCCTTGGCAACCAAAAAAGTGCACTTGCGAGGAACCCACTAGGCTATAAATCATTGTAATTTTACTGATACCCCGAGGAAATGGATCACGCGCTTATGGGCTTCCTTGGCAACCAATCCAAGTGCACTTGTGAGGAACCCACTACGCTATAAATCATTGTAATTTTTTAGAAGTAGGGCAGCAGGCACTGTGCCATTTTTCGTCATTCTACGGAGAGCGTTGGTACCTGCTAAACGCATGTAAGGCATTATGCGCACTTTGGTGATGCTGTGCCTGATGACGATGAATTATGGCAGCGCCCTTTGTAATGGGTTGGAAGCATTCAAAAACTTCTCGTTGCGCAATTCGCATTGTATGACGCCTGGTTACAGAATTCGCGTTGTGCGACTCTTGGTGCTTATTTTACTCTTCTACCACGCTATATTGCATATGCTAATGTGGTACCTTCCCGACATGAAGCCTGTATTGGACCTTTTTGCAACGCAGTTTCAAGCACCGGCATGGCTCAGAGGTTGAATACTGGGCTCCCACGCAGAGGGCCCAGGTTCGAACCTCGTTGCATCCTGGAATTTTTTTCTTAATTCGTTTTTTTCTTATTTCGAGCGATACTGGTTACGGACACCGGCGGCGGCGGCGGCGGCGGACAACTACGGCGCCAAAAACGGCCGGTGAAATGATCTCATAACAGCTTTCGCTGTAATATATATATACAATGAAGCAAGTGTTACAGTGGGCAGCTCTCTTGCGAAGCACTGCAGCGGTGGTCGAGTCGCTACAGCGTCTGGCTGCAATGCGGGAGGTACTGGGTTCGATTCGCAGTATCGCCAAGCACTCATGTATTTTTTTTTATGGAAAAACAGATAGCAAGACCTGAGGTTATGTGTTACGGGCACTCTTTTTTTGATAACGTGGCCTTTCCGCTCTCTTCTTTCACTCCCCTTTAGACCGAAAAACGCTGCGCCATGCTCCCTCACGGGTCACAGAAATAAGAGTACCTTTTTTTTCTCTAACCACTACTATCGCAAGAGCGCCCAGTCCCGAAACCCAGTTATCATACCTGGGCATTACTTTTCACGACTCTGGCTAATCGAGCGCCGGTCAGACATCACGGTGTTTTCAAGAACATCAACAGACACGCGGCGGCCACACTGCTAGCGGTCAAGATGACTGCCTTTGTCGGGACGTGTTTCCGTGCCAGTTGGGTGGGATTCATTCCACGCAGCAGCGCAAAACGACACGGACAGAGAGAAAAGACACAAACACAGTGATGTATTTTCTTTCTCGGTCTCTGTCGTGTTGCGCAGCTCCGTTTAATGCCTGTGTAAATGGTTCTAAAGAACTCCAGCAGGCTATCGAGTTCTGAAAAGAGGGCAAAACAGTAGGCCTGCGAAAAGATTACAGCAAATTCATTTACGTCATTAAGGGCCACTCTTCTTTTTGTAAGTACTTGAAAATTTTAAATCAGAGTTTATTCTTTATCAACAGCAGTTACAGTATAGATGACAGGTGGACAGACAAAAATCCGCGTATTCAGCTTGACTAGTTTTGTGCCCTAAATAGTAATTGGCAACACGTATGACAATACGTAGAAATATCACGCGCATACGTAAAAGTATGTACAGCCACGGGCGAAAGCTTGGTTATGCTGGTTGAAGTCGACTAGTCTATTCTACATATTCGACAAACGCAATCTGTAGAAGCAATGTTAGACGGAGGAGCTGTCCTATAAACTTATTTTTGCTGGTTGGTTGCATAGTTTCCAACTTCTTGCTCAGAACTGTACATTGTAAAATGAAACATATTGTTTGAATGCACACATTTTATGTAAGGTTACATTCATTTTTGCACAGCAGGAAACATACTTAAGAAATGAAAATGAGATAGAAAAAGGAGAACTAGAAAGCAAATAGCAAAAATCATATAAAAGTTACAGTAAACAAAATAACGTAAGTTTTTTGTTTAAAAGATACAGGCATACATACATACATACATACATACATACATACATACATACATACATACATACATACATACATACATACATACATACATACATACATACATACATACATACATACATACATACGTTGAGGTGTAGTGAATAGGATGAACTGCTATAAAACAACAATGCTGATACACTCAGTCTTGAGCACATGAGGTTTCAAGGCAGTAACTTACAGAGAAATCTCTCATCAATCTTATGTGCCAACTCGGCATTTCTGGAACCCTCCTGGAACAATTTGATGCATAGTTCCTGCTGCTGCCCACTCACAAGCAATTTTTATACATTTTCGTGGGCGCAGCCAACGACGATATATAAGAAAAGAGCCCGTGACAATGTGATGCCAAGGAAAAGCGCAATGCATCACATTTTGGTACATGTCTGCAATATGACACATAATTTATTTACATAGTCGGGCATATTGACAACACTATAACAAGCCATGTTAGGTGACGTGGGCTGAAAAATTGGCACAGGTCGGACAAATTCTGGACAATACATAAATAAAACAATTCGCTGTTACTAAGCTCCTCGGTACAAGAATGCTGTTGACGTGTCAAGACCCTATTGCTTCTCCTGAAAACACTCCTCAAAAACGTTTAAAAGTGTGCACATTGAGAGACTGCTGTATAGCAGTCTCTCATTCCGCTCGAAAAAAAAATTTCACTGCACTTCTGGACAAGGCATGTGATGTGAAGCTTCAGTGCCTTGCATGTATATCTTGCTGCTGGCCTCAGCTGCAATGTTTATCAGCAGAAATTTGCAGAATGACATTTTATAATGTACCACGATGAAGTAATTATGTTTCAGGCACATAAAACATGGACAACAAAAAATAATTTAAAAACATTTACCTGGCACAGTTTACAGAATCTTAAATACATTTTCATGGAGCAATCACAGCTTATCTGAAGATAGTAGTAATGGTTATCACCCTAGAAATTTTTTTGAAGTCGCCAGTTTCAAGATTAGAGTATACCAACAGCCTTCTTCAGGCTAAATCATTGTACAGACGCATCAAAAGGCATAAGTAAATGCATGCTATAATCACCCTACAAAAAGCAATAAATACTTTCAGCAGTAAAATGAGCAAAGTTGCATAGATGATAAACTATTCGCAGAGTATACAATTACATAATGGAGAAACCCATGGCAACAAACACTATATGAAAAAAAAATTAAAACTTACACAGTACATGCAGAGAGGTTGACTGTTGATGAGGACAGACAGGCGACGGGATAACATTACACACGTGCTAAAGCCTGTTGGACGTACTAGGAATAGTGACGCTCCTCTTGCATCTAAATATCCGTGGAGAAGGACCTTCCAGAGCTTATATAAACATAAAATCATTTGTGCTATACTAATGCGCGTATCCTGAACGACTATATCGACCAAGTGCAAAATTACTCACTTCAATGGTTTCATTCTTGCACTACCAAACATGAAAACACGGTTTTGGTTGCCGGCCATGGCTGCTGTTTCTAATGGCAGTGAAATGCAGAGACACACATGCATTTGATTTACGTGTATGTTAAAATTCAAGGTAGCCGAAATTAATTTGCACACTACCACTACAGTGTGATTTACATTAATGTCAATGTTTTGTATATTAAACGCAGAATTTAATTAATTTTGAATCCTCAAGTGCAAGGAATTGCTGAATGATGCACTGCTCAACAATTAAACTGCAGCTGTGCAGATTCTCACCATACAATTCTAACTGTTCCAGATATCACAATGCATTCTGTCTGTTGACCGTGCACATTGAACAGCAGGACACAGTCACTGGTAGTCGCTGTCTACTTGTTGGCCTTGTGCGTTTTGTCCGAAATACACTGTACAATTAGATGACAGTGAGGCACCTGATCCCGTGATACTGCTGGAACATAGAAAAATGCAGATGATTGTTACAACCGCGCTATGTGTAAACTGGACAACTGATATGTGCTAGAAACTCCAGCTCTCGTATTTCAGAAGCCGATTACAAGTATTAAGAAATATTAAAAACCAAAAAAGGTCTGAACATAGAGCCACCAACAATGAAGTCTTTGAAAAAAATTATTTATGATATAAATGTATAACTACGATGTTCATTTTGAAGGCAACAAACTTCTGCCTAATAGTGAGACATAAGCCAATAAAGTATCTTCTATTTCGACTTTACACTAGGTGCAAGAAGCCGACCACAAATGAGTTCACTGTGCTACACTCTAAGAAAAAATTAAGTATTTGGGGAGTATTGCCACCCCACAACTACAATCGTCATCCATCTCACGTACTTTCCTCGCGTTACCACCGCGCGTCATTAGAGTGACAGCATTCTTGATAGGAAAGTGCCAAGAGCCAGGTTTTCAAAAAAGAAAACCCGAGCAAGCAAGATTACGTTATTGTTGTGTAGCAGAAATACTAAAAAATATTCTATTTTTTCTTAGAGTGTACTCATGTATTGCTATGTTACAAGACAACAGCTAATGTTCATCACTTTAACGTTATCTAACATAGCCACCTCATCATACAGTGTGGAGGAACAATTTTGAAGACTAGAAAACACAAAGCACTTGCGGATTATGTGTGTTTTTGTTTCTCAAACCCGTTTTTCCTACCAAAAGTACACTTTAAAAAAAATGCACTTAATTAGCAGAAATGATTGTGAGCAACAAACACACTCATAATCCGCAAATGCATGTTAATAGGCTCTTATGGTTTCCGCAAATACTCACCATCATCACTATTGCTGTCAATGCCATGCCGGGCAGATATGCTGTGTCCTGCTCAGAACACCAAAGGTGCACTGTATGACTTGTCTTGCATGGGTGGGGGCTGCACTGCACTGCTGCTTAGCTGGGCCAGCCACGGACAGAAGGGTGAGCACCCATGGCTCTCAGGCATAGGGAGAGTCACCTTCAGAGATCAACAAGCGTGTATTCAGGTCAAATACAATTTGTAGAAATAACCATGAGACTATGCAATTGTGCTGAGAACATGTACGACGGAAATGCAACATATGCAACAACACTGAAAAAAGATGAGCTACGACCGGTAAAATGCGCATTTACTGCTCTTGTGTTGCCTGAGCTGTTTCTCCCTGCATGTTGCGAACAGCCAGGCGATTTTCACCCGCTTGCTATTTCTATACAGAGCACTTGATACAGTGAGTGAGTCACAAGCACAGGAGCTCAATAAGCAATAAAAGTATTTGTGCTATTTTAAAAGCACAACTTTCCAGTCTCACATGTATGAAGTAAACTTCATAAGCTGCAGACTTTACACTTGCGACATTGTCAATTCCATCATAGTTTGCTTCTCCTTAAGTGTCCAATTAGCATTGGTGTGTGAAAATAACACAATAGCATCCCCTGTACTAACAATGTTTGAGTTGTGAAGGTGTGTACAATAACCGGTGTTTACTGTACCATCCGTACTTTAAAAAAACTAACCTAGCAACCAGCCATTAGGCAGTTTTCTGCCCTTGAAGCTCCCAGGCCCGAGCACAGTCCATCCAGATGAGGCTGCCATGCGTGCTTCCAGGCCTCTTTGAGGTCGGCTGGATGATGACACCCCTACTGTTGCAAAAGTCTTGTACATTTAGGGAGCACAAGTCCTTCCTATTTCTGTACATGTGCTCCAGGCCATAAGGTGGCTTGATTTGCCAGTGCTTGCAATCGATGGATTCCAGGACCTTACGAAAGTCTGCGATCTGTGAAGAGGTCAAACAGGATATATTCAAAAAACCATCATTGAAAGCGCTCTTAATACATATTTGGCAGTAACACAAAAACTATCACTTAGTCAAAGCTATCAAATATGCCATATTCAATTTGCAACAAACTGAAGCCCCATGTAAGCTTTACATACCGTAAGATATATACGTCCTGGTAAAGTATAGTGCTGCCACAGCAGTAATCTTCTATACAAGTAATTTTGCAATATAAAGGGAATTCCTGAAGAAGTGCTACATGGCTCCTGGAAAATAAATTCGCATCAAATATTTTTCTCTCAACTATCAAGCGTGGTAAATAGACAGGCTCCTTTTAATAACCAGGTAATAACCTGCTTAACCCAAATCATAAACACTGCTGGTGTACTTGCTCATATTCGAATATATGTATATTGGCCATATATACGTATATACAAAGCGGTAGTAGTACATTTTTCGTACTGGAACTTAACATGGGGTGACATTACATCAGCTGGGATGAAAAACTTACAAACGTACGTTATAGCGCTACACGAATAACAACGAAATTAGTTGCGCAAGTTCAACTCACCGATGGCACAACGGTATTCACAGCCGTCAGCGTCATCGGGAATCGAATGTGCTCTGCAGCCACAGGCAAAACACGTCTGTGGACTGGAAGCTGCCGATGACGTAGAAATGCAAGGCTAGCAAGACGTGTACGTCCACTGGTGAAGCGCGAGCAATCACCGTGGGTCGCTGTAGTCAAGGCTCCAGTGCCGTGCAAAAGGATAGGACAGATGCACTCGAACACCTGTAGTTAGCAGGTGCTGGTCTACGACTTCATCCAAGGCAAGGCACCAGTGAGAAGTGTGTTCTGTCCGGAGCGAAGCGTGACGTCCACGTGCTTTCGCTGCCAGGTACAAGTCCAAGTTTTCACCGGAGAACAGTCAAGGCGTACTGAAGCAGCCACATTTACAGCAGAATGTCTCGGCGCGCGACTTCGGTTCGACACGTTATGACGTTCGGATTACGGTTATCACAAGAAGCAACGAGTTAAAAAAAAACACCAAGCCCAGCGCCAAATCCTTAAAGCCCTCATAAAGCACCATCACAACTTCGTAGGGCGAAACACGGTTATCAACGCTTTTAATCTGCTGTCACACGGGCACAGCCTCTTCACAAGTCTTGTAAATGTCAACACAGCACCACTGTTCACAACGCACATCGTTTCACTCCCGAACACGGCATTTGCCTGGACTGCTCACAAGAAAATAGAAGCGCACGGGCTAACCCGTGCCGAAGCAAGCACCAAATACAGAGCGTAGTTCATGTGTTACCGTGCGAGCACGGAATCACTCAAGTAACGTGCCGAAATGTTGTCATTCCGAAATGCCGCACTGCACCTTACTGAGACACTGGAAAGCGAAGCAAACGAACTGTTACCAACACTCAAACACGCACTGCAGGCTCCTCGAGTGCTAGTTACCGTCGGTACACAGGCGCCGATCCCCGCTTCATAAACACACCGAGGCACAGGCTTCGATACGCTTCACCGCACACCAAGAGACACTGCCGTCGGTCTTCACACGGCTTGCGCGCACCCAAAAAGCAGCAATATTCACAGCACATCCAGTCGATCGCTGAAGGAACCCAAGCGTTTGCGAAAATCGGCACCGACACATACCGACACATACAGTTTACGGCGCCATGTTGTTTTCGCGAACTGCGCCAGCAGGGGCAAGCGCTAAGAGATCTCACAAAAAGCACTTGCGCGTTTTTCACGGCGAGATAAAAAATTCTCTTATGTGCGAGGGGGAAGATATAACGAACACGACAGGAGCGCGCGATGAAAGAAGTGTTTTGTCAACGTCATAAAATGACCTGATGTGGAGAGTACTGGTTCCCCACCAATCATAAGCTGCGCCTCTCGCCCAAGCCGTCGTCTGCTAGCGTTTGTCTTCTGCTACGATAGGAGCCTGCAGCGGGGGTTTCGCCTTGTCTACGCGATGATTTCCAGGTCACGCTGACGCTTCTGAGAACAAAATAGATATATGAGTGGGTGAAGCCACCTTTAACTGATATTCTCACGCCAAGTTAAATGGCAGGTAATAATCAAAGGGACATGAATTCGGCAAAGGTTTGTTTATACTCGAGAATGGTGAGCATTTGCACTTATTTTCGATGTCATTTGAAATTACTGGCGCCATTTCTTTCTGACTACTTGCCATATAAACGCGTTCCGTTTCGGTTTCCGAACAATAAAGGTCGAAAAGCTCGATTTGTTTGTGATTTCATGCATAATCACGCACATCTATAATATGCTGTGATTTGCATTGTACGAGCCCGCTATGGATAGGCCCAAAGTGCATAGCGACAGCTGCATTTCGGAGATCGTGCCTGTTGGTCAGTTAAAGCCAATCCAACTAGACAACTTATGGAATCACATAATAGGCTTTAATAACGGCTAACTGAAATGCTCCGCTCAATTTGATTTCCAATAACGTGCAGCTGATGTGCTCCTCTGAACCTCTTTGGTGGTAATTTCGACCAATGCTGCGTACATCATCATAAGTTGGACGTCTCATTGGAGGAAGTAGGACGCAACACAACAACATAACAAAAGAATGTTGGCCAAATACCGCGCCGCTTTCGACTTCATCGACCTTTCATGTCATGTAGAACTTTGGTTTTAATCCAATCACAAGCCTTTGCATGCATACTTTTTCGCCATTGACACCCAATAGGCTTCTTTAATTACTGCGACTCTCAGGTTATTGGACGACTGCGAGTGCCAATACTGTCCATAGCGTACAAGCGAAAGAACACACGAAACTCAAAGCGCCGAAATAAATTAAAACGTACCAGCAATCGTCAAGTAGCCTTACATGGCCGTGAATTAGCTTAAAATCAGCCACGGCACAGTTGCACCCGCCGCAGTTTCATGTTCTAAACAGCCATATTGTTCGTAAGAGTGGTCCGGACCACTCTTGGGATTTCCTCGTAGCCACGCTGTTTCTACGCAATTTTTTTGCTTCGTGAATCCACTTACGAGCCTTTTTGAGTGACGTCACCAAATATAGCAACTGCATCACCATCGCTGGCATGTTCCTTGACAGTCGCAGTGCGCTTTACCGCAGCGGCCGATGTGATAACGACGGCTCTTACGACGTTTTTTTCGCTTCGTGAATCGACTTACGCGACAAAATTTCTCTTACGCGACAATTTGCTCGTAAGTTAGCTTTGTGAATTCGGCCCCAGTTTCCGAACTCCTCCTTTCGAGGCGGGCGCGATTTGCTCCTAGGGAGTGTGGGGGCGCTGCAGTCCAACTTTGCGCCAAGTAAGCAGCCGCTCTCCACTCTCCGCTCGCTTCCCTGCCGTCGCGGTCGTGTGCGTTCTGTGTTGGTGTTCAGTGGTGCCGTTTTTTTCTCTAATCTGTGTGTATGCCTCGTCGCCCTCTGTGCGCGTAGCAGGCTTTCACGGTCTTCTGAAGACAATTCGACGTCGACACTCACGCAGACACTCGGACATCCATGACGTAGGACTATCCGATTGTTGACATCGCGGGCACGATCCAAGCGTTAACCACGTGTGTACGCACCGAGCACATGTGTACGTGTGGAACTTCTGATATCCTGTGCGTGATGCTGTAGACCTTCGGGACGTCATGCCGACGTGTTTTGTGCCCGGGTGCACCAGCGGGTATAGAAAAAACCATCAGAAACGCCACTTTTTCTCTCCGCCGTCGGACCCATTGTTACTGCAGAAGTGGCAAAGGTCAATTCCACGCGCGGACAAACCTTTGGGGAAGACGTGCAAGGTATGCGATCTTCACTTTCAAGAAGGTGACATACTGAAGACACATAAGTATACCATAAATGGAGAAGTAGTCGAAATCGACCGTGGTGCGTGGGCACTGAGGAGTGATGTAGTTCCTCGTTTATTTCCGAACCTGCCAGTGTACTTGTCATGCAGCCGCGAAAGACGAAGGTCGCCGAAGAAAAGGGTACCTGTACTACCTCAACAAACTGTACAGCTGCCTTGCGATCTGCCGGAAGAATCCCCTCAACAGGTACCCGCTCCTTCAGAGGACTTCATTTTTTCTGACCTAGTGGAAAGAAGTGCTACACTTCAGCTTCCCCGCAACTGGAGTTGGGCGGTCCCTGAAGAGCCGGGAAAACGTCCGGTAATCGTTTTCTATAATGCAGAATTCAAAGAAGACATCTACTGCATCCTCAAGAGCACTGTGATCCGCGAGGATTTGAACTACGTGGTTTCGGCGAGCGGTAAATTGCTGAATAAGTTGCCTTTCGATACACCACTGCGGTCACTCAAAGACGTAGAGGCGGTCGTGCATATTGTGCACTCTTTACAGCCTTGCCTCGGTTGTCCGCCTGTTGGCACAGCGAAAGGAGAAAGTGTGTCGCAAAGAAATATTCATCACAAGTGCAGGCTTGACTGATGCTGACAGAGGTAGATGTGCTGCCTGTGTCATTTTATCGAGAACACTGACAAGAAGAATGTCAACAAAACCCAAGAAGGAGGTGCAGATTGCAACCAGCGTATTGAGGAAACGCTTGATCCGTGCTACCGCCGCTCGAGAACGGAAAAAACTTGAAATACGCCAGCTGAGTGAAAAGTTGAAGACTGCGTCCTCAGCAACTCTGGGTGATCTAGTTCAAGATTTACCTGAAGTTCAGAAAATGTCTATTCGTACATCCATCATGCAACAAGCAGCAAAATCACCCAATGGGTATAGATACACAACAGATTGGCTCATGGTTTGTTTGCTGCTGAGGCTCACAAGCCCGAAGTGTTACAGGAAGCTATTGGAAATGAAGGTCCTCCCTCTTCCTAGCCCAAGTCGTCTTGTCCAGCTCTTGAGGGGCCTTCCACGTGAATAAGTTTGCTCTTGAAAGCATTAAGAACCATATGGCTGGGAAGCCGGACCACCACACGTATGGTTGTTTGATTATTGATGAGATCAAGTTGCGTGAAGGAACTGAATATAATCGAGCTGACTACAAGTTTGATGGATTTGTTGATTATGGTGATCTTTGTCAAGTAGACCGTGACATGCTTGCGGACCATGCTTTAGTGGTCGTGTTCAACCCAATGTTTGCATCGTGGGTGCAGCCTATTGCTACTTTCGCTGCGAAAGGAGCAGCACCCGGGTGGGTTTTAGCTAAAGTTGTGATAAACTATGTGCTACAATTGCATGAACATGCATGGGCCAAAGTTCTGGCAGTGATCAGTGATGGTGCCGGAAACAACAAGTCAATGTGGACTCATCTGGGAATAAGCGGCAAGCTTCAGCAACCAAAATGCAAAATGGCACACCCATGCCTTGGAGAAGGCACATTCCTTCACTTCATATGTGATGTGCCTCACATAATCAAGTGTATTAGGAACCATATGATGAAACACAAACTTGGGCAGGTGAGTAAACCTCACTGTTACTGACACAGCAGTAATAGCTTTAGGTTATGGATAAGTAATGCAATCACTTTATATGCCATTCTTCTATTACAGCTAGGAGACCACCAAGCACATTACCAGCATTATGAACGGCTTTTCGAGGCTGAGAAGAAAGCAGCCATCAAAGTTGTGCCAAAGCAAACTGAATATCATGTTAAGCCACAGAAGCTTCAGACAATGTGTGTCCGCCTAGCCACCCAGGTATCGTAACAGCTCACTGGCTGCCTCTGTTCACTTCGGTGCCCTACTACAGACGCTTTGACACCTTGCTAAATCGAGCAATTATCTTAATGTTGCATAAATATCACATGTGGAAAAACCCTGTTTTTTTTGCTATGAATGAGCTGCTAAAGGATTTTAAGCTTTTGTAGCTTTTATAATTAATATTCTGGCAATGTTGTTATTTTTTTGCAGCTTTTCAGCCGCAGTGTTTCAATCGGCTTGAAGGTGTACCGCCAGTTGAAGGTGCCAGGATTCGCCGACAGTGCTGGAACACAGGAGTTCACATTGCTTTTCAATGACCTTTTCGACATTCTGAATTCCAAAAATCCTGCAGCTGGAATAAGAAAAGGCTCTTCAAAGATAAAGGTACGCTGTGGACGTAAATTCACTGTTTACTGAAAAATACATTGCTTCAGTCGCTTTATGGCAAAGCGGGCTTGTAATAACTGGATTTCTGCTATACTACTGGTTCTAAAAGTTATTTTTCACCACGCTAGCCTGCAATACGCATAGCTGTGGCAAAATATGTTTCTGCTTTTGCTTGTGTGTTCCTTGCTACGAATGCACTTGCCACTTTCATCGTGAGGTTCCTTGCAGTTTCTCGAGCGTTTCCTGGAAATGATGAATCAAACGGAGGCAATGACTAATGTGAAGCTATTTGCATCAAAGCAAACCATGGAGTCTTTGCGCGTGACACTGATGTCTGTTTTGTCACTTACTGACTTCTTGCTGGGCCAGGGTGTGAACTACGTCCTTACTGCAAGCCTCAACTAGGACCCACTTGAGGTAAAGCAAGAGCTTGCCATGTTATTTGTCGCAGAATTCATTAGGAATGTCTTTTGTTTCTTGCAGCGTTTTTTTTTTTGGCCTCGTGAGGTCCTTTGGAGGCGACGAAGATCACCCCACAGTGGCCAAATTTAGTCAGCTGTTCCGCCTTCTCTCACTGTACACTCCAATCAAACTAGCCACCAAAGGAAACTGCGAAGCTGGCCAGGCAGGCACAGAACGAGTCCTGATGAGCACGTTTGAGAGTCTCGGGGAAAAACGCCGCAAAGTCCTGCAGGAAAAGAAAAGCCTCAAGGAAGAGGTTTGGAGGCGTTTGACGTCCATACCCCTAAGGGAGTGCAGCAGCAGACCTGAAGACCATGTCTACAGCGTCCCTCTACCAGCAAAGACAGCACTGTACTATTTAGCTGGCTATGTAGTTCGCAAAGTCCTCAAAGCCACACATTGCACTGAATGCAAGAAAGAAGCAGTAGGTGTGCAAGATTCACTTCCTTCTGAAGCACTGTTGGTGTTGGAGAGAGAATATGTGAGAGGCAGCCTTGTTTACCCCTCCAAGAAACTTTTTGAATGTGTTAGGAGTGTGGAGAACATCGTCAGCCAGGAATCGAAGAATGATTCCTTTGGTGACCTCTTTTGGAGAGTCTTAGATAAACTTACCCAGAAAGGCACCAGCTTTGTTGGTTGCAAACAACACTACAGTGAATTTACTGCAGAGTTGATTCACGTATACATTGTAACCCGGATGCATTTTTTTTTGCAAGACAAAAGTGCCAAGACAACGACAGTGCTATCAAAGCGCAGAGGGAAAGAAAAAAAGCTAAACTTGTGTGAAATTCGAATGCTCGTGGAAAGTATGCATTAAACATGCATTTTCAATTTTGTAAGCTAAACGCGATATATTAGTGAAAAAGTGTATGATCGTGGCAAGTGTTCTTGTGTCAATAAAATTGTTTTCCTATGTCTTTATTTATTTATTGTACCCTCAGAGCCCAAGGGCATTACAGAGGGGAGTGGGGATATACATGAGGGAAACAATATGAAACAGCAAGGAATAACGAAAAAAATTGCAAAATTTGCGTTGTTTCTTTGAATGATTCTAAATATTATCCACTGACAGACATCCAAAAATCTCAATACTAGAAAAAAAAAGTCCACTGGTTTATGTCACCTGAAGAGAAAAATAACCTTGTTTCAGTGGGATTTTCAACGAGGGTAATACATTACAGCAAGGGCTCAGTTTCAACTTGCTTTAGTGCACGCTGAGCTAATGTGTAGAGCGTCGAAGATCCGAATGCTAAGACTCGCGAAACCAGCTTTTAAATAACTATTAGCAGAAAAACAGATGAGTCGCAGCATTTACCGAGGCTTTTAAGACGTAGCTCATACAGCTGAACTCCGAATTTTGCTTCTAGTGTCTGAAATAACGAGAAATTACAGGGCGGTATACGGCTATTTAATCTACGAGTGCACGCGTAACTTACGCGAACTAGTGTTTTTACCGAGCTCCCGGAAAGACATAGCTCGGGTATCTAGGCCCGAAGTTGTACTCCTCGTGCCTAAAACAAGAAGTTGCGCGGCAGGGCTCTTTCTTAACCTGAAATCGTCGGATAAACGCTGCACACCGCACCTAGCTGTAGCAGACGACCCTCGTTTGGTTGGCGCAAAGTTGGACTGCAGCGCCGCGGTGGCGGGAACTGCAGCCGGCCGCCTGCTCCCCGCAGGCGAAGCGGGGAGTTCGGAAACTGAAAAAGTATCTATAAACGTTGGCCGTAACCGTGAGAGGCCGGATTGGTAGGGCCACCTGGCGGCGCAAAGAAGAACCTGGCAAGCACAGAATTGTTATTGTAGAAACCTATCATATTTTATTTCTCCGCGGGTGTGCATTCGCTATGCCGATATTCCATAGACCCCTTTGCGTATACCGGAATGCCGTGCATGCTAAAATTCTCTGATATAGCTAATTGAGACACACCAGCGAGTACGGCCCAAGCGTGCGTCCCCGGGCACCTCCTCGTTGCTGCTTGGAACGGCGTCCATTTCTGAATCGCTGTTCTGCAAAGGGTCGAAGCGAAAATGATTCGCGACGTCGCGTATCGCGGTGATTCTAAGTTCCAGAATGTCGTCTTCAACACAAGTCGATACTTTTGACGGCGGAGACAGCGACGCTGATGACAAGGCATGACTGAACGTGCGCGCGTAGCAGACGAAATGTTAGCTGAGCAGCTGATCCTCACGTCACTCCTTTCTGTGGACAAGTGGTAAACTGGGGCGTGGTCTGGAGTTGACCGCGAGGGAGCGCTGCCAGCGCTAAAAAATGGCGGGCTTGCAGGCCGTTTTGAATCGTGTTGATACCGGTGATATAAATCAATAAAACAGATAGTTATTCGTCTCTCAGTTGCATTTTCGGTCGCGAATCGTTACTAGGGGGTAGATAACTACTCGTGGACGCAAAAACCTTGACATGCGTAAATTTGATGTTCGGTGCTCCTTTAAAAGTCATCTTCCTGCCTAAAATTATTATGAATTATTTGAGATGTGCTTGCGCTGATATTGGGTACCGAATTAATTACTGCCAGATGAGAATATAATTGAATCGTCGCACATCTTTCTAGTAGCGAGTATCTGTTTTGCATGATTAATATATTATGATATTAGCGTCTTAATATTCTCCAATAGTTAGAAAGTTTTTGAAAATAATGTGAAGCGCTCCTTACTAACTGAACCAACGATGATTTAGAAAGAAGTAGCCGATTCGTTGGTGTACTCTCTGCGGTTAGTGCGCACAACAGCGGCTAAGCCGGAAACGTTCAAACCTTGAACGGCTTATAGCGCGCACTAGTACGCGGAACTCCTCATGTTTTACGTCTACTACATGACGAATGACGTCGACTATATGATGAATTTTGTGGCCTCTACAACCTCGCGCACATCATTCTTCGTCTTGGCCGCGTGGTCTTGGCAGAGCGCTCCAAGTGAGCCGTGGGAATCGGTGTCCTTCCTAATGGTACGTCCTTCCTCAGGCGCCGCGTTCTTCTGCTTCGTCATGGTCTGATCTGGGATGTGAGCAGGTCGCTGTGAAGGTTCCCCTTTCCCTCAAGGACAGGCTGGCGTAGAAGTGGCGCACTTCCGGCCTCCCCTGGTCCGTCATGCTCTTCAGGAACACGGGCTAGTTGATGTTGAAGCCCATCGAGATAGCGTCTCTGTCCAGGTGCAACGGAGGTCGCAGCCGGTCATACTCTTCTCCCGCTGTTTCCCACAAGGCCCCGCCAGCCCTGACATCGATGGTGGCGACGTAGTTCTCAAACACAGCAGCACTGTAGCCAAACATGCTTCCAGATGTGGGCCATGACTGACGATCGGGAGACAAGTCTTTCCGCACTCTCCGTCTCCGACTACACTAGATTTTTTTTCTGGTGGCCGCCATGTTGGCGTTTCTTCTAAGCACTGCCCAAAAAGCGCTGCCTCTTGGGCGGTGTCCTTCTTTTGATCTTTTGCAAACCTTGATCCAACTTCTATTCCAAAAGGATTCACGACGCTACGGCGCACTCTCAACATTCCGAAGTAACCCCTTCGCTATGAAAAACACCGTTATGTGATATTCGGGTTCATTTTTACACACTTTAATTCTTTACGAGGAGATAAAGGCAGGCGATCTGCGGTATATTCACAGCTGGGGGATTTATGAGGCAAGGATACTGGCAGAGAACGTAGTTACGGAAGGACAGGGTAACCACTAGCTTATTCATCTTGTACTTGGTCCCATCGGCGCCAGCTCTGCGCAGTGTGCAGGAAGGTAATGACGAACTTAGCAACTCACTTAAACATCAATGACTATTGTACATCGTGACTCATCTAAAGTTTGTGCAGTAGTTAGGGCATTCACTTTTTTCCCGAGGGTGCAATGGCGCGATCTCACGTGAACACACTATAAATATCGCAAATGCATACTTGCGTGGCCATTGCCCGTACTACACACACACACACACACACACACACACACACACAGAGAGAGAGAGAGAGAGAGAGCGTCGTTCTTCTTGCAGGTAATTTTTCAAGTTGTAACCAAACAATTAATTATAGCGAACTGTAGCAAAAACATCACCACCGATTGGTAGGATTGCGGTGCGCGCAAAAAGCACAACTGTTATAATATATCCCGAAAAAGTTCCAATGTTGAGCCGAATCAATTCATGTAGAAAGCGTTTAGGTATTTCCTGGAGAGCGATGAGTCGCTAGGCTAAAAAAGCAATATAATATCTGGTTGCAAGCACACGCACATACAAATACATGTCATATTCACTACGTTTTTTCCTTTCTTTTTTTGTTGGCATGACGTGGATTGTATGATTCCATTGGCTTGCGGTAAATCAACCGTGAACCCATATATATACTCAGTTTCTGAACAAAAGTCTGCAGTAAGGGTAGGATTGAACATCACTGAGGTGTCCATAGATGAACTGCTTATCGCGCAAATCCCGGGCAGGCCTATAGTATCAACAACAATACACCTACTGAGTCGCTATCAAGATTTCTAAATCATCATTTATGTAAAATACCGTCTAACCTACCGTCTTTTGTTCAAGATACACCTCATTTCCTTCGAATAATAGATACTATTAACGAAACACAAACACTCTCGGATCAGGCCCTTCTGGTAAGATTAGATGTCTGCTCCTTGTATACGAATGTACCTATCGCTGAAGGGATTGAAGCGGTCTCAAAATCACTCATAGAAAGCAAGCAAATACATAATTGCTGAAGTTTACCTTATCGTTACTGAACTAAGTCTTGACGCTAAATTATTTTGAATTTGATTCGTCTTACTACCTGCAAACTTTCGGCTCTAGTATGGGAACCCCTTTTGCGCCAACATACGCCAAGATACGCCAACATTTTTATGGGACAGTTAGAATCAGAGCTGTTGGAATCATGTCCAGTGAAGCCTTCCACCTATCTCCGTTACACAGATGACATATTTATCATATGGGAACATGGCGTAAGCACGCTAAACGCATTCATTGACCACTGTAACAAGTTTCACTCTAGTATTAAATTCACCATGCACTATTGTTCCAGTGAAATTAACGTTCTAGACCCGACGGTATCTGTTGAAGCAGGAAAATTAAAGACGACGCTTTACATAAAACCAACAGACAGCCAGCAATACCTAGATAACCCGCGACACTGCAAACAAAGGATATTTGTAGGACAGGCGAGGCGTATAAGAAGGATCTGTAGCGATGACAGTGACTACGTTCACCACTTAAGCAACCTAAAGGAAACATTAGTTAAAAGAAATTACCCGCAAGATGCTCTAAACAAGGTCTACAAGAAAGCATGTCAACTAGATAGGAAATCATCACTAGCTCAAAGGGCCCCCGTAGCACAGCCCAACCAGCCGCCAGCATTTATAACCAAATACTCAAATGCGCTACCAAACATAAATAACATCCTCCGTAAGTATTACCCAATACTGGCAAGCAACGAGGGCCTCAGAAATGCGTTTCCCGGAGTACCAAAGGTCGTGTATCGCCGCAATAGGAATTTTAAGGACATGTTAGCGCATGCAAAGGTAAACGCTCATTCTACTGCCTACGTAACACCTTGTTCTCGTCCAAGATGTAAGACTTGTAAACACCTTCAAGGTGACGTTATAATTAAAAGTACCGGAAGTGATTACGTCCATCATATAAAATCTAGTTTTACCTGCACTAGTTCAAACGTTATCTACATGATGGAATGTTCATATTGTCAAAAACGGTACATTGGCGAGACGGGACAACCTGCTAATGTTAGATTAAACGTGCATCGCGCGGACACGGCGAAGAAGCTATCCAAAGCAGTGGCACAGCATTTTAATGTAGCAGGCCACAACTTCGAATATCCCAAACTTTACATACTTCTATAAAACTTCCGGTCCCCAAGAGACAGAAAATATACAGAGTCATACCTTATTCACAAGTTCAATACACTCCAGCCAGCACGTATTAGCGTTTCAAAGGGAGCTCGGTATGGTACATACACAACGAAAACCAATGAGAGTTAAGCTCTTCTTCTAGGAATTTCGAACTTACTATTGTTAAAATGCCACGTGCTTCCACTGACAATAATTCAGCGAAACGTATACCCCCCCCCCCCCGCCCACCGCTTTTTGTTCCTTTTTTTTCGCCTTCCTTATGACTCACCCAGTTCGTCACGGCGGCCTCTCTCTTCCCCACCCCCACTCTAGTAGTTGCCCTCCCCTTCTCCCTTGTGGTGGAGAAAGCACGAAGCATATACACACGGTAGCTAAGGAAATCAGTTCCAGCCTTGAAGAAGACAAGTCCACTTGTCGAAACGTCGGCTCGAGCACCCACCCCCTGTTTACGTATTTTTTCATCGCAAGCTCCATCTTCCACTTCCTGCCGTTTTTTTTTTTGCAATAAGGGTAGTAACACTGTAACTGCAGTGTTGTCTCACCCGTTGTTATGCGCTGCCATTCTTTCCTGACATATATTCATGAGCTGACAACCCCAGCATGCCGCTGTCGCTTTCCTTTTGTTTTTGTTGGCACGAGTTCTCGCGTTGATTATTGTCACTAATGTTTGCGAAAGTTGTTTCTGCCACTTCCCGTCTGTACTTGTGTTTCAGTTGGTAATATCACTTGCGAGAACGGCTCCTGTGGGTTTGTCGGTTCTTCGGGAAAGTGGCGCAGCACATTCTGGATGATTGGCCATGATTTGGATGATACAAGGGTTCGAACAAAATAAGGGGTTAGATAAATTGAAACGCAATTATAAAAGAAAGAACCGTTACACCGTAAGCAGAACCTTGGTTCGGGCTTGTTCGTGCTGCGCCATATTCGAAGAGGTTGGCGAGGCAAACTATACGAGGCAGGAAGGGCGCCCGTCCTGCTGTTTGTGTCACTTGTCCTCGCATAGCTTTTGCCACGAATTTCATCGGATATGTTGCACGATATACGCCTGGTGCGATAATTTATAGGATCTTACGAACAAATTTCGTCAACTTAAAATGGAAAGTGTACTTTTTCTGCATGTAATTATTCTTGAATGCCGCATAAAATTACAGACGGTGTGAAAAACGCTCCTGCGGTTAAAACTCATGATTTACAACACATTATGTATTTGCTTCGCAACTGTGCTATTGTCACCACATTTCTTCAAACAGTACAAAAAGATCATTAGGTAATCTAGTTACACTGCAGAAGCAAGCCTTACGGGCTTTTGCTGACCTACCCTACAAGGGACATACGCGTGATCTATTTCTGAAATATAAAATTACCCGAGTTGATCACCTACACGAGTAAGAACTTACGAGTTTTTCCAAACGCGAAACGACTGGGGGTAACACTCATATCAGGAACATCGAGAATTTGAAAACCAACCAATCGTCTCGCGCAAACCGATACACTGAATATGGGCAATTCCGCGTCCACACACAAGCTGCGGTCTTCAAATGCTTTTTTACTGTCCTCCCTGAACGCTAAATAAATATAAACTATATGATGAAAACATACGTTTTGTTACTAAAATACAATTACTCCAACTGCTATTGTGAGTGTGACCTTTCTTACGCGTCATTTGAAAAATATTCCCTGCGCCATTTCAAATCGCTAAATTCCCGTTTTCTTGTTTTCGTTTCCTGTATGTATTTCTTTCTTTTTTTCAATGTTGCTATAAGTGTATGTATGGACAATTCTTGCCATGTTGCTGCTTATGTTTTCTAAGGCTGGTGGGACTAGTGAAGCTGTCATTATGCAGCTTTTATCCTACCAACCTTGTCGCTTATATATGTTTATGCATGTTGTATACTTATTTCGGAAGTTTCTTACACTAGAGTGACGCGAGTAAACAGCGTAAATGAAACGCAAAGCGAAATGCTCTAGTCTTTCGGTTTTAAGTAAGTATTGTTGTCATGTGCTCAAAAAAATGAAAAAAAAAGAGTTGTTCTGCCCGAGGTTCGTTGGTCGGTGCCTCGTGGCGTGATTTCTCAAACCCGCTGCGAGGGATTATCCCTAAGTACCGTGGCAGTATGTTCGCTGGTTGGTTCCTCAGTACTTATAGGGGTTCCGTGCAAGAGTTCTTCCTCCCCGTGTTCTCCTGCTACCAATTGCAGTTATGTGTGTTCTCAAATCAGCCCATCTTTATGCCCTATTAAAGAACCCTAATTGTTAAAAAAATGTTGTAGGCTTGATATGTCAACTTCACGACCATATCACTAGAGTTTGTATCGCTCAAGGTTGAACAGCGGGCTTCTTTGTGATTCATAGCATCCAGAGGTATAGCGCATCCAAGACGGGACGAAGCGAAGGAGACACATACACAGCGCTAACTTTCAACAAATGACTTTCAACAAATGTGCTCAACAAAAACATGCGCTGTTTGTTGAACGTTGGCGCTGTGTATGCGTGTTGCGTGTCTTTAGCTTCATCCCTTCTTGGATGCGCTACACCTTTGGATGCTTTGTATCGCTCGTTGTGTTAACCTTGATTTGTATCGCTCAAGGTTGAACAGCGGGCTTCTTTGTGATTCATAGCATCCAGAGGTATAGCGCATCCAAGACGGGACGAAGCGAAGGAGACACATACACAGCGCTAACTTTCAACAAATGACTTTCAACAAATGTGCTCAACAAAAACATGCGCTGTTTGTTGAACGTTGGCGCTGTGTATGCGTGTTGCGTGTCTTTAGCTTCATCCCTTCTTGGATGCGCTACACCTTTGGATGCTTTGTATCGCTCGTTGTGTTAATATGGCAAGCTTGCCTAACATATTTCGTAGTCTGCCGCTATAGTTTTGACGCTCTTTTGCTACATATTACCACATTGAACATTGTCACATAGTATTGACAGTACGGTTTTTGTTCGATGCCGCTGCGCTTATTCGATCTGTTATAACTAAAAATTACCAGTTTGTAAAACAGCACGTTTTGCTGTTTCATTCCGTTTTATTATTTCTTTTTCCTCTACAACTTCGTTCTCTTCGCGCATTCGTGCCACTGATAGCAGCAATAAATCCACAAAACTCACCATTACTTTCCCCCTTTTAAAAATTACGGTTTGCAAAAATAAACTGGACCCCACATAACAGTTTCTAAAGGTATAAATGAGTAATTACTATAGAACGTTGAGATAAAGCGCTCAGTATGAACCATCGGCTTTCTCATAATGAAAGGTTTCCTAGAAGAAGCATACGAAGAAGAAGAAGAAGAAGAATACTGCCATGGAGGCAGCGCGTTTCTATTGTTCGCAAGCAGAAACCATAGAGCATTTTTTCACAGAATGTCGCAGATATCAACATCTAAGGCAAAGATTTCTTGAACCTCCTTTCCGAAAACTTGGGCTTGAGCTTTCCGTAACGACATTACTCTCCCTGGGGGCGTCGGCACTGGGTCACTGCAACAGGGACATATGTGAGGCAGTAATTAACTATATAAACGAATCAAAAAGACTACCATGCTAATATTTCTAGTACATACCGGTGATTTATTTATTTCATTTATCGTTCATAATTTATTTAATGCTTTTATTTAACTAACTCTTTCTCTTCCATTTTTTTTCTATCTCTTTAGCATTCAATTGGGAAACCGCGAACACAAATAACATTTTCGCTTACCTAAAATTATCTCTTTAGAATTATCCTTTTTTTTTCTTTCTTTCTTCCCCCCCCCTTTTTTTTTTCACTCACACATCCTACTGCCGCACGATTCGTGGCCGATCCCCCGTGGTGGGTTGTGCCATAGGATCAACCAACCAACCAACTCGGTCGGAAGACCACAGATGGCCGCGATCGGAAAAAAGCTGGTCATCGTCGGCGACGGTGAGGGCAGCAAGAGGCGTCCTCGAAACGTCTTCGGTGATGGCGAGCTTGCGGATGCCCCGGTGCCTGCCGTCTTGGAGAACTATGTCGCCGCCATCGAAGTCAGGGCTGAGCTGGCCTTATGGGACACAGCGGGGCAGGAGGACTATGACCGGTTGCAGCCACTGTCGCACCTGAAAATAGGCGCGACCTTGATGTGCTTCAGCATCGACTCGCCCGACTTCCTGCACAAACCGGAGTCGTGGAGGCCGGAGGTCCGCCACGTCTTCGCCAGCGTGTCCGTCATCTTTGCAAAGGTGATGAACCCCGGCAACCACTTGCCCATGCTGGCAGATCTAGCCATGATGAAGCACAGGCACGGTGTTTCTGAGGAAGGGCGTACCACGTCGGTGAAGACCTGTGCCTATGGCTCACCTGGAGTACTCCGCGAAGACCAAGGTCGATGTGTGCGAAGTGTTCGATAGCGCAAGGACGGCCACCTTACACAGGTCTAGAGGCTGCAGACGATTACATTTAATCTGCTCTATAGAATAAACCTCTACCAGTCTCCGGTTAGAAGCCAGATGGGGGCTGGAAGAGCTTCTCTCGATCCAGTGCCTTAGTCATTGCAGTTAATCTGCGCTACTGCAACAGCTCTTGGTTGCTGTTCCGCGCGTCCAAAACATTTAGGGAGGTTTATTCGTTACATTGATAGCTCTATCTGCACTATCATGGTAATGGCGTTGGGTTCGATTCCCGCCAGGCCGCCGCATTTCATTGGGAGTAAATGCTTAACCTTTGTGTATATATAAGGTCGACCAACCATCGAGCGCGAAGAAATTTAAAAACGTCACAGTTTTCGCCGCAAAGACTGAGCAATGAATGCGATAGCAGGAAATTAGAACGTCACACGAAGAACGACAAGCAGCTCGGTACTTGCAGCGCGCCGCTGAAGCACGAAGAAGTACGCCCGAAATGAACGCAGAGGTAACACAGGACAAGCGTGAACAAACAACTTTCACAGTTGTTACGTGTTTGTGCTTGAACAAGGCGCTGCATGTGTCGACAATGTTTGTTTGTTTCCACAAAATTATGGCACATACCCACTCTGGGGGATGGACAAAACTGCGTGTCGACAATGGAGAATGAGACGCTCTTATATGTTTTTGCTTTTAAACTGCGGCGCGTGGAGTGACGCAAATGCGGCGCATGGAGTCTGCGTCTCCTACGCCCGGGGGCGTCTGATGCTAGGTGTGGCCGGTGTTAACTTTTTTTTCCATATCACGAGGGGGTACAGAACGGGGCCTCTTTGTTGTGCGCGTCTCAAGGGCAGTTTTCAAGTTGAAGGAAAATGTAGGAGCGTTGCGTGAAAGAAACACGCTCAAGCTCCACCGAGATCTGCGTACCACCCGCGGTAAATCGTGAACATAAATAGCTCGCCGTTATTTCGCCGGCGCATGCATGCCGTGTGGTTGAGTTGTCCAACGCAGCGCGCTGGGGAGTGAGGGATCGCTGGCTCGAATCCCCGGTCGGGTACTTCCGAATTTTTCTTCTTGTTTATATATATATATATATATATATATATATATATATATATATATATATATATATATATACACACATCCGGGACATGACGGCGACGGCAAAAATCCGCCGAGAGTGTCCACATAATTGCTATCGCAATAAAATAGAAATTGTGTTGCCCGAAGAAAACCTAGCAGATATAGTTTCCAGTATACTGGAGTAGCCGCTAACAGTCTTTTCACTAATGAGATCTGAGTAATTCATTTTGATAAATTTTCTAACTCGACGAGTACTCACCTAATATAAAATGCCAATGAGGCTTATTTACATATATTTTTAGTGACATGAAACTGCGCGGCTTTCGGAGGCTCAATTAAAAACAACATTGAAAACTGTCAACACACACCAAACAGACCTCCAGAAATAACCTAAAAATAGAGTTCTCAGTCCTCGCTACGTCTACATAATGTGAATGTCTGGAGCCCAAACTACAGTCTGGCAACTTTGGCTTCGCAGTCAAATCGTCGTCTGAACGGAACACTCTAGTGTAGTGGAACCGTTAGTTCCGTCGATCGGAGTCTTTTGAAAGTCCTAACTCTGTCAGGTGGCGTCCAACGCCAAAGTTGCCAACGATCATGACGAAATTGTCGTTGCGATGCGTAGCGGCCGGACAAGTCGCCCGGTCGGCTTTGCTGACGTGACAGGGAGTCTTCGCCGATTATACCTAACTACGAGCTCGGCTTCTGCTCCAAGTTGCGACGTGGCATCCCAGGGTTTGTTGCTGGCCGACCTTCGATGGGGGACTGCTGCTGATGCCTCCAGAACTACCGCAAGAAGCTGTAACACCTTCGAGGAGCCTCTCCTTAGGTCATCGAAGTCGACGGCCGCACTATAGAATGCCAGCGTCTCGGCATCCGGAACTGAACGTCCGCTGACGCCAGTACAAAGCTGACCAGGCAACGTTCTTCAACCGCAGCTACGCAAACAATGCCAGCTCATTTTCCACATTAGTTTTCGGCTAGCGTCATGCGCATCGAGCAGAGTGCCACACGGTGCACGCGCTCGTGCCCTTTCGAGTGCCTCTCCAGCTGCTTCTTCGTCGTCTTTGCGTGATCTCCTTACTCATGACATGTACTTGACAAGTGCACACGCGTAGTTGGTAAATCAGGATCTAAGACTTACTGTTTCTATACAGGCAATTCTAAGACTATGATGTTTCGGTAGAGGCCGACCTTTCAGATCGTCAGATAGTTCACTTGAAGAAAAACCTACCGTTCTATGCCCAAAAGCTGGCAGCATAAGTACGGATGTTCCAAGTTTTGACAGAGACGATGACACAAGCAGTACTGCTAACCTTTCACTACGTTTAGATAGCTCCAGCGTGACGAATGACGTCAGTGCAATGTGGGCTCAATTTAAAGGTGTCGTATGTCTCTGCGTGAACAGGTTTGTGCCAATTCATTGCCAGGATTTGGGGACGTCTGTACGTGGAACCATCTTTTGGTGGCAGCAACGGCGTCCTGCCATAACTGAATGAAAAATTGCGCAAAAATTCAGCTCTTGAAAAAAGAAAGTTATCAAAAAGGACTCAGGGTTCTATACAGCAGTGACCTGCCACAACATTTTGGTGAAATTGCGGTATCACACTACAAAGCGTGAGGCTTCCCAGCACAATTGAGCACCACCCATTAGAAACACATGTGGCCTCATTGTAAAATATTTAACACTCTGGGAAGCCACGCGGTTTGTTGTGCGAGACTAATTTTAACAGAGTGTTCAAATAAGCCTCTGCTGTATAGAACCGGGAGTCGTTTTTGATAGCTATCCTTTTTCGTGAGATATCTTTTTCGTCTATTTCCCATTCAGTTAGGGCAGGCCACCACAGTCATCGACGAGAGATGGCGCTACGTGCACATGTCCCTAAATCATGGGCACGCGAAAGAATAAAAAATGAACAGAACACATGGATCACACAAGAAATCACATTTAACACGGGAAATTAGCCGTGAAAGTACGGACTTGACAAAATATTGCAATGAAAATTCGGCGCTAAGCACTGCATTGCGCACGAACAGGATTGCTGCTAAAACAAGTTTTGATGGTGTGACGTTGACTAATTTCATGAACAACGATCACACGCAGCTTTCGGCGACATTTGTCACTGAATAACGAAGGTCCCAGTGACATCGTCGTTAATGTTGAACTTTTGTCGGACTCCTCTCGTATGACAACTTGCTTTAATGATTTTTTAAAAAAATTCCTCTTTACTGATTGTTCTGGAGATGGTTTTCACCTTTCCCGTATATTCCCGTATATTTCACCAATGCATGATATAAAGATAAGAAATAAAGGCAATTTTTCTTAATATTAAACAAGAAATCTATGGGCCCCATACTGTATACCAAAGACATTTTTACGCACGCATGCGGAATGACTGACCCGCTGTCTCGAAATCATATTTAAGGCACCGCTAGCACAGAAACGGATGCCAGATGATTGGGTAGTTGCGAAAGTGGTCGGGGGTCTGCCTTTTGATGTGGTCGGGGGTCTGCCCATAGGACCAGGGGAGCAGCCTGCTCTCAGGGAGAAGTCGAGATCAGGAACCGGAGCTGACAACAGGAGCGTTTATGTACATGATGAGTTGGTGGCGTGTAAAAGCCTCGTGGTGGCTTCTAGTAGCCTGTCGTAGCATGCGTGGAGCGTCCCGACGCACGCATTATAAAGCCTGGACCTTCCCAGGATTCCTCGCTGGAGGAAACAAGTCCAGGACAGTCCAATGAACACGTTGGCTTCATCTCCGCCCACTAAGTGAAAAGTGAACACCGCCTCCTTCGCACTCCAGGAAAGAGAGAGCGGCGCTCCTGGACGACGGACGGTGCCTGGGAGGCGAACAAAAGACACTATACACACAAAGAAGGGATGCACATGCCTGGAAACAGGCTGCGTTGTCAGGTGTGCTGTCAGGTGCAATCGTTCCTTGCCTCCGTAGTGCCGTCGGCGCAGCGGACGCCCAGCTCCTAGTCGGGTCACCATGCCACAAAGGAACATACACACAATGAACGGGTTACTGCGGCGCACATTCCTGAAAATTGGCCGAGACCTCAGGTGTGCTGTCAGGTGCAGTCGTCCCTTGCCTCGGTATCGCCGTCGGCGCAGTGGACGGCCAGCTCCTAGTCGGGTCACCAAGTCGCAGACACCGCATAGTGTGGGAAAGGTGTCCGATGAAGAATCTCCGGCGCTCGGCTAATTGTTCGGTGCATCTCGCAGAAGCCTGAACATAGCAATGCACAAGCGACTGCCTCCTCCGAGCAGCCTGAACTGCAAATAGTTCATCTTCAGGCCATAAAAGCGTCACTCAGCCAAGCGTGTCCAAGGCGATTGACGAGGGGACTTGACAGCTTTGAAGGGTCCAGGACACTGCGGCAGGGTTGTCGCCGCATCTGGTGCGTCTCGGGGAACGTTGAGGGCGAAGAAACAGGGCAGATGCCGCCATGCCATTCCAACGGCCCAGCGGCGCGAAGCCGTGAAGTCCGATCACTTACAAATCTGGTGAAAAGCATAACATTGAAAACTATCGGCCTATTTCATTAACGTGTGTGTGTGCTCCATGTTACTTGAACTCGTATTTAAAAAATCAATCTATAGTTACCTTTAAGACAAGAAGGCTTTCTTTCCTGACCAACACGGCTTTCAACGGAACATCTCCACTGTTACACAGTTGGTAGACACATTTAACGACCTTTCAACTGCACTGAATAAAATAAAACAGATCGACGCTATATGTTATAGATTTGTCCAAGGCTTTCGACCGGGTGGTACATATATACCGAATATATAAGCTAATAGAAAGGAATATAAATGATAAAACTGTTACTTGGATCCACTCGTACCTTACAGGTCAGACGCACCCTGTCAAAATAAAGGATGGCAAATCTAATCTCTTGATAACATCAGGCGTACCACAGGGATCCGTCTTAGAACCCCTTCTTTACTTGGTTTACATAAACGATATTGGTCATCACATAGGCGACGACATAACCGTCTGGTTATTCGCAGATGATTGCTTAATATATCGTGAAACTAATAATCAGAATGACCAGGCGTCACATAGGCGAGCTCTTAAAGCTATAGAAGGATGGGCCGTTAAATGGAAAATTAAAATAAATGAATCTGAATAAGTCATGCTCAAAGTTATTAACCCAAGAGAGCACGTTATTAAATACAATTATGAGATGAATTGCAGAACTTTCACCAAAGCTGACATGACAAAATACGTAGGCTTAACCCTTTCAAAAGACAAGTTGGAAACCGCACGCGAACAAAATTTGTACCGCTGCAGAGAAAAAGATACAGTTCCTTCGCCGCAAACTAAATCTAGCACCATCACCCGTAAAGCTGCCTGAATAATTGGCCTACGTAAGACCAATGTTAGAATATGCCAGTGTAACATAGGATCAGATCCTATCGAGGTTAATAAAGTGCATTGAATAGATAGAGAAAAGCTACAAGGCTAATTTTATCGCGGTATTCTCGAAATGGCTTTCTGAAATGCTTCGGTTGCTTGGATTGCCCACGCTGGCTCAACGCCATAAACTTTGTAGACCTAATTTCTTTTGTTATCAAAAGCACACCTTAATATTTTCACCTAGTTGTGAAGGTGAAGAAGTCTGCAGCAAAAATACGGAACTCTTTATTTGGGCGAACTTGTGACCGGAAAATGAAAAGTCAAGGTACAAGAAATTTGCGCTGTACAGTGATAGCGGCGAGGACATTCGTCGGCCGTCGAGTAATCTGACCTCTGGTGGAATGCGTGATCTTTGATACATCAGTCATGGAACATTCCAGCGTTGTCGCTGGTGCTCGCTTAAGCTCTCGAATAAGCTTGAAAAGGCCTTAAGCTTAAAAAGGCCTGGGGTGCAGCCTCACTGGCGACCACAGCCAGCAATGCACTCCCTCACCAGAGCAGGATTGGCCACCCTGGTGTAGTACTTGGCCACTACCTCCCACATGAATACACCAATTAACCCTCGGCCCTCAGTCCCCAGCGGCTGCGAAGCAACTGACCAAGGCGGCGGTCAGACCTGCGACGCAGCAGAGGGTGCTAAGAATCTCTGGGTCCGGACAGGCCGCCATTGGAATCTGTACTTGGCTACATATAACGCTAGAACTTTATCTAGTGAGGCGAGTCTAGCTGTACTATTCGAGGAATTAGAGGGTGTTAAATGGGATGTAATAGGGCTCAGTGAGGTTAGGAGGCCACAGGAGGCTTATACAGTGCTGAAGAACGGACACGTCCTATGCTATCGTGGCTTAGCTGACAGAAGAGAACTAGGAGTGGGGTTCCTTATTCATAAAAATATAGCTGGCAATATAGAGGAATACTATAGCATTAATGAGAGGGTGTTATGCATCGTGATTAAGTTTAATAAGAGGTACAGGATGAAGGTGATACAGGCCTACGCGCCTACATCCAGCCATGATGATCAACTGGTTGAACGCTTCTACGAAGACGTAGAATCAGCAATGAGTAAGGTAAAGACACCGTATACTGTACTGATGGGCGACTTTAATGCAAAAGTAGGCAAGAAGCAGGCTGGACATCATGCAGTTGGGGAATATGGCATCGGCTCTAGAAATGCCAGAGGGGAGTTACTAGTAGAGTTCGCAGAACGCAATAATTTACGTATCTTGAATACCTTCTACAGAAAACGGACTACTCGTAAGTGGACGTGGAGGAGTCCTAATGGCGAAACTAAAAATGAAATAGACTTCATAATGTGCGACCACCCGGGCATTATACAGGATCCGATGCAGTGACCATAGAATGGTAAGATCTAGAATTCAACTAGACGTGAAGAAGGAACGGCAGAAACTGATACGCAAGAAGCCGATTAATGAACTAGCACTGCGAGGGAAAGTACAGGAATTCAGAGTTTCACTTCAGAATAGGTACGCGGCTTTAACCGAGGAAACCGACCTTAGCGTTGACGCAATGAATGATAATCTGACTAGTATCATTAAGGAGTGTGCAGTCGAAGTCGGGGGTACAGTTGTTAGACAGGACACTGGTAAGCTATCCCAAGAGACGAAAAACCTCATTAAGAAACGTCAAGCTATGAAAGCCTCAAATGCAACAGACAAAATAGAGCTGGCGGAGCTTTCGAAGTTGATCAATAGGCGTAAAGTAGTCGACATAAGAAAGTATAATATGGAGAGAATTGAGCATGCTCTAAAGAACGGAAGAAGCCTCAAAGCTACGAAGACAAAACTGTGCATAGGCAAAAATCAGATGTATGCGTTAAGGGACAAGGATGGCAAGGTCACAACCAATATGGATAGAATAGTTGAGATAGCGGAAGAGTTCTACAGAGATCTGTACAGCAGCCGAGACAGTCAGGATGATAACGTAAGAAGCAGTAATATCCCAGAGGAATCTGACATCCCACCAGTATTAACAGGAGAAGTAAAGAAAGCCCTAAAGGGAATGCAAAGAGGCAAAGCCGCTGGTGAGGATCAGGTAACATCAGACCTGTTGAAAGACGGTGGAGAGATTATGGTAGAGAAACTGGCCACCCTGTATACGAAGTGTCTCTCGACAGGGAGGATACCAGAATCTTGGAAGAATGCCAACATCATCTTGATCCATAAGAAAGGGGACGTCAAGGACCTGAAAAATTACAGACCCATCAGCTTACTGTCCGTTGTCTACAAGCTATTCACAAAAGTAATTGCTAACAGAATTAATACGACATTAGAGTTTAATCAACCAAGGGACCAGGCAGGATTTCGTACAGGCTTCTCAACAATAGACCATATTCATACTATCAATCAGGTGATAGAGAAATGCGCGGAATACAACCAACCCCTATACATAGCCTTCATAGATTACGAGAAGGCATTTGATTCGGTGGAGACATCAGCAGTCATGCAAGCACTGCGGAATCAGGGCATCGACGAAGCCTATATAAACATAATGGAAGAAATCTACAGCGCATCCACAGCCACTATAGTCCTTCATAAAGAAAGCGACAGAATCCCAATAAAGAAGGGCGTACGACAGGGAGACACGATCTCTCCAATGCTATTCACCGCGTGTTTACAGGAGGTTTTCAGGGTCCTAGATTGGGAAGAATTAGGGATAAGAGTTAATGGAGAGTATCTCAGTAACCTGCGCTTCGCTGATGACATTGCATTGATGAGTAACGCGGGAGACGAATTACAGCTCATGATTACTGAACTGGATACGGAAAGTAGAAGAGTAGGTCTGAAAATTAATATGCATAAAACTAAAGTAATGTGGAACAATCTTGGCAGAGAACAGCGCTTTGAGATAGGTGGCGGGACACTGGAAGTTGTAAAGGAGTACGTCTACTTAGGACAGGTAGTAACCGCGGAGCCGAACCATGAGAGTGAAATAACTAGAAGAATAAGGATGGGATGGGGCTCATTCGGCAAGCATTATCAAATCATGAATGGTAGTCTACCACTATCTCTCAAGAGGAAGGTATATAACAGCTGCATCTTACCGGTACTTACCTACGGAGCAGAAACATGGAGACTTACAAAGAGGGTTCAACTTAAATTGAGGACGACGCAGCGAGCGATGGAAAGGAAAATGATAGGTGTAACCTTAAGAGACAGGAAGAGAGCAGAGTGGGTCAGGGAACAAACGGGGGTTAAGGATATCATAGTTGAAATCAAGAAGAAGAAATGGATATGAGCCGGGCACGTAGCACGTCGGCAGGATAACCGGTGGTCATTAAGGGTAACTGACTGGATTCCAAGAGAGGGCAAACGCGTAAGGGGAAGACAGAAAATTAGGTGGGTAGATGAGATTAAGAAGTTTGTAGGTATAACGTGGCAACAGAAAGCACAGGACCGGGTTGATTGGCGGAACATGGGAGAGGCCTTTGCCCTGCAGTGGGCGTAGACAGGCTGATGATGATTCGCATTTTGCGCATAATCTTAACCCTTTGTTTCCCACATACAGTCTGCGCAGTGCCCACAACCGAAAATGATATTTTCTGACAGTTTTCGTTCAAAGTAAAACCTGAAAAAAAAACCTTCAACAATACATATACATTTTATAAGATTTTCATTACTGCCACGTTTGTTGCAGTCAGGAATGAGGAGTTGAAAATAGGGGACCATGCATTGAACTCTAAAGAGCTTTCAAGAGGCATGAAAGATTTGAAAGTAGTTGATTTTTTTCTGTAGCACTGGATAGGTAAGATGTGTTCTTCTCCACAGTTGATCTTGAGATCCTTCTTCACAAAGTACCATATTTTTTGTTCATCTGAGTCGATGTAAGTTCAACTTCTTCATCCGCACTGTCTGTGGAGATTTCGCCTTCCGTGCATGGCAGTCTCTTCAGCAAAATATACTTGTCTTGTCTTGTCGCCTAGATCTTGGCACATACCCACAAGGGGGATTGGCCACACTGTACTTTATAATGTAAATGGTTTACACGACGCTGGCTAAAAAATAAAAAAGGAGAAAAATTAGATAAGAACTATAATAACATTCCTTACAGAAAAAAAAAAAAGGTGAAAGGGGCAGAAGCTTTCGATAAACCATAATATAAAAACAAATTAGCAAAAATAAAGAAGGGGATCAAAGAATTGGATGTAACTGGCGGTACCACTAGCAGCGTATCCTTCCAGTTGCCTGAATGAATTTATGTAGCGTTGACAGAATAACACTGCGGCCCGCACCCAACTGATTGGCTCCAAACGATAAAAGGGTGGGTGTATCAACTGCCAATCCGAGCATGCCAATCGGTCTCTCAAGAATTATTCGGCGCAGTGAGGCGAAACGGCGGCATGTGAGAAGAAAGTGATCTATTGTTTCCGGTTCATTACAAACTGCACATAGGTTAGTTAATGAAAATCCTGATTTGTGGAGATAATAATTTAACCGAGGAACTCTACAGCGAAAGCTTGTTAGGGTCACCTCACATTGACGGGAAAGGCAGTTTGCGGTGTTCCATGTGAATTGCAAGTGCCGAAATTCTTCAGATTGTAGGAGCGATGTTTCGTTGATTTTTAAGATTAATAGGCGTTTGAATCGTTCAGCAGTAATAAAAGAAAACTGTGGAGCTACTAGTACCACCGGGAAATTTAACGATGCCGAAGCGAGCGAGTCAGCGGTTTCATTTAGTGCAATTCCAGCATGCCCGGGGACCCAAAGAAAACCGAACTTCTGATAGGCTACGCGGTACAAGAGACCAAAATATCCTGAGAAGAGGAGACTGCTTTGCGGACGTTAAATGTGTACAAACAGATAAAGCATCCGAAATAATAATAGCTTTTGATTGCTGAGAATTTAGTTTCCGAAGAGCCAATGTAATAGCCAGGAATTCTGCAAGATAAATTGGCGTGAAGTCAGGCAAACGGAGCGCAAAAGACCAATTAAGCTGATGAGAAAAAATGCCTACTCCAGCCTTCTGAAGATTTTGCGTTGCATCCGTCGAAATTACCACATAATGAGGAAAATGACTGAGATGGTCTTGAAGGAGGCCCTCCAGAACATGCTTTGGAAGTAATTTAGCATTTTTTGGAAAAATGTCATCGAAAATTAAGTCAACTGGCATCGAACATAGGTTTGGGGAGTTAAATGCTGAAGGGAAACGTGAAGATTAGACAACAGAGACTCGACGAAAATGACTTGGGTCTTTGATAACGAGGCCACGGGCGCCTAAAGAAAGAATCTGGAGATTTGATGAAAAGTGTCTGTGAACGGGAGAGGGGCGCATCGTAGAGTTTTAAAAATGTTTGCACGGTCAGCTGTCGAAATCTTGTATCAAGCGGAATGATTCGAGCTTCCAAATAAAGCACGCTGTTCGCAACACATCTAGGTAGTCCGAGACACAGCCGCAGAGCTTGCCTTTCTAACAATATAAGAGGTCTTAATTTGTATTCTGCACTTCCGGAAAACAGAACGCAACCAAACTCCAGAATTGGGCGTACATAAAGTTTGTATATTATAAGTAACGTCTCCCTGCGCATCCCTGAATTCTTATTGCAAAACCGGCGTAGCAATCCTAAGGCGCTTTCTGCTTTACGGGTGTTTGATTCTATTTGTTGCTGCCAATTTAACTTTTCCACATAAAGAATGCCTAGATATTTTAGTGCCGCTACTTGTGGAATCGGTTCATTTCGATAATGCAGTGAAAGAAATAAGGGAACGGATAGCGGAAATACAAGCAGAGCACATTTGCTAACATTAAGCGAAAAAGAGAGCCCGTCAAGCCATACCTCAAGCTCACTCAAGTACGACTGTAAGATTTGATACAGAGTATTGATATCTCGGGATGACGAGAAAAAAGCAATATCATCAGCGTAGACGTAAAGAGGAACATTTTTATGAACTGGAATTGATGATAATAAGATATTAAATAAAAGAGGTGACAAAACTGATCCTTGCGGAACACCTCTTGTTTGCTTATATGAGGCAGAAGTAATTCCCTCGTGGCAACAAAAGAACAAGTCTCTCAAAAAGAAACTCCTGAACCCAAGATATAATGTACTTAGGCACATCACAGTCCACTAATCTTGAGATCAATATACTGTGTTCCACGCTATCGTAGGCTTTTGCAATATCTAATGTGACTAATGCAGAAAGCTCACCAGATACTTTTGCAAGGCGAATTCGGCTTTCCAAATCTCCTTTGCAATCTGAGCCTTCCAAGTCTTCATCTTCGCTTCCGCTTGGACATTGAAAGAGAATTTCTTGTATTTGCTCGTCTGTCAACTTGCCTCCATAAAGAAAAAAAAACTTTTTAAAGCTTCGAGGCGCTCTAAAACTTTTTTTTGCAGTAAATAATGAAAAAGAAAGAGAACTGCGACGCGCTGCAAACTTCTGTACACTTTCTTGGCCTATCCGGAAGCTGGACTTCGTAGCCCTGAGTGCCACAAACGTGTATGCAAGCCTATACTGCACATACAGTTGACAATAACCAATGATACAAAAATACTACAAACTAGGCTCATTCCGTAGGCTCTGCGAAAAATAATATAGGCATTTATAACTAGATATTACAAGTAATAAGCAAAGAGGAGCATGAACAAGCCAGGAGCTCGCCGTCTTTCCTGGCCGCACGTGGTGTCCATGTTTGCAATAGAAGAAGCACTCAAGTGTTGTATCTGAAGCGGCATCTATCAAGCGTAAGTGAAAGCTTGGACTTCCAAGTTTGTGTCAGCAAGGAATCAGGGGTCCCTTAGTAAAATATTGTGGCAAAAAAAAAATCAAACAGAACTGCCACAAATGCGGCACCTGGGACATAAAGGGTTAACAGAATGATCTCAGAAAACCACTTCCCGTCTGTACTTGTGTTTCACTTGCGAGAACGGCGCGTGTGGGTTTGTCGGTTCTTCAGGAAAGCGGCGCAGCACATTCTGGATGATTGGCCATGATTTTGACGATACAAGGGTTGGAACAAAATAAAGGGTAAGATAAATTGAAACGCAATTGTAAAAGAAAGAACCGTTACACCGTAAGCAGAATCTTGGTTCGGTCTTGTTCGTGCTGCGCCATATTCGAAGAGGTTGGCGAGGCAAACTATACGAGGCAGGAAGGACGCCCGTCCTGATGCTCGTGTAGTTTCTGCTCGCATAGCTTTTGCCACGAATTTCATCGGATATGTTGCACGATCTATGCCTGGTGCGATAATTTATAGGACCTTGCAAACAAATTTCGTCAACTTAAAATGCAAAGTACACTTTTATTGCGATAGCAATTTTATGGACAGTCTCGGCTGATTTTTGCCGTCGCCGTCGCTGTCGCTGCCGGCATGCTGCGTATATGTGTAAGTATATATATATATATATATATATATATATATATATATATATATATATATATATAGAAAGTGCCAAAAAGTTAATTCCTAAAAAAGCTTCCGAAGCGCGGAATCGAAGCAGCGACTTCTCGATCCGCAGCGCATGGCGCTAACCACTGTGCCACATAGCGTAGATCGTCCAGGTGGCTAACGGCGAGCGTTATATACACACCCTTTACCGCAGTACTCAGAGACCGGCAGGCGCTTATAAAGGTTTCTTCATTGGCAGCGAGATGGCGCTAGGAGCGCAACGGGCGCACTTCAAGGCGTCGGCCAGCTCGCCTCGCTCCTGCGAACGCCGTTTCTCTTCGCCCTACAGGGCGTGGTCGCATTCGAGCGCTTATCCGAGGAAAAAAGGGGGCGGGTGGGTGTGGGGGGTCGTGGAGCGGGGGGTTGTCTGTCATGTGCATTCCCCGCGATGTGCGCGCTGAAGTCACAGAGCGTACGAAGGTCTCTTCGCTCGCTGCAGCGGCCGCGTTTGCGAAAGGAGCGCGCTGTTGAAGCAGAAATAAGTAACAACTGTGACAGTTAGTTCGCGCTCGTCCTGTGTGTACCTGTTCGTTCGTTTCGTGCGTCCTCCTTTATGTTTCAGCAGTTCTTTTCGTGCGTCCTTTGCACTTGAGCGATGCGCTAGAAATTTTGAGCTGGTTTCCGTTCTTCGCGTTACTTTCCAATTTGTTGCTATCGCATTCATTGCTTCGCCGTTGCGGCGAAACTGTGACTTTTTTGTGCATGTAATTCTTCTTGAATGCCGCATAAAATTACAGACGGTGTGAAAAACGCTCCTGTGGTGAAAACTCATGATTTATAACACATTATCTATTTGCTTCGCAACTGTGCTATTGTCACCACGTTTCCTCAAACAGTACACGAAGATCATTAGGTAATCTAATTACGCTGCAGAAGCAAGCCTTGCGGGCTTTTGCTGACCTGCCCTACATGGGACATGCGCGTGATTTATTTTTGAAATATAAAATTACCCGAGTTGATTACCTACACGAGTATCAGCTGACGAGTTTTTCCAAACGCGAAACGACTGGGGGTACGACTCATATCCGGAACATCGAGAATTTGAAAACCGACCAATCGTCTCGCATAAACCGATAGAGTGAACATTGGGTATTTCCGCGTCCACGCACAAGCTGCGGTCATCAAACGCTTTCTTACTGTCTTCCCTGAGCGCTAAATAAATATAAACTATATGATGAAAACATAAGTTTTGTTCCTAAAAACCCATTACTCCAACTGCTATTGTGAGTGTGACCTTTCTTATGTTTCTTCTGAAAAATATTTCCTCCGCCGTTTCAAATCGCTAAATTCCCGTTTTCTTGTTTTCGTTTGCTGTATGTATTTGTTTTTTTTTTCAGTGTTGCTATAAGTGTATGTATGGACCATTCTTACCATGTTGCGGCTTGTGTTTTCTAGGGCAGGTGGGACTAGTCAAGCTGTCGCTACGCAGTTCTTATCATACCAACCTTGTTGTTTATATATGTTGTTTGTGCATGTTGTATACTTATTTCGGAAATTCCTTACACTAGAGTAACGCGAGTAAACAGCGTAAAAGAAACTCAAAGCGAAATGCTCTACTCTTTCAGTTTTAATAAAATGTTGTTGTCAAGTGCTCAAAAAAGTTAAAAAAAGGGTTGTTGTGCCTTAGGTTCGTTGGTCGGTGCCTTGTACGTGGCGTGATTTCTCAAACCCACTGCGAGGGATTATACATCAGTCAGGCGGCAGTGGGTTCGCTGTTTGGTTCCTCAGTACCTATAGGGGCTCCGTGCAAGAGTTCTTCCTCCCCGTATTCTCCTGCTACCAATTGCAGTTATGTGTGTTCTCAAATCAGCCCATCTTCATGCCCTATTAAAGAACCCTAATTGTTAAAAAATGTTATAGGCTTGATATGTCAACTTCACGACCATATCCCTCGAGTTTGTATCGCTCAAGGTGGCACGGCGGGCTTGCTGGTGATTCATAGCATCCAGAGGTATAGCGCATCGAAGACGGGAGGAAGCGAAGGACACACAACACACATACACAGCGCTAACTTTCAACAAATGTGCGCAACAAAACATGCGCTGCTTGTTAAACGTTAGCGCTGTGTATGCGTGTTGCGTGTCTTTAGCTACATCCCTTCTTGGATGCGCTCTACCTTTGGATGCTTTGAATCGCTCGTTGTGTTAATATGGCAAGCTTGCCTAAAATTTTTCGCATTATGATGCTATAGTTTTGACGCTCCTTTAGCACATATTACCACATTGAACATTGTGACATAGAATTGATAGTATGGTTTTTGTCCGATGCCGCTGCAATTACTCGATCTATTATAACTAAAAATTCTCGATTTGTAAAACATCACATGTTTTGTTGTTTCATTCCGTTTTATTATTTCTTTTTCCTCTCCAACTTCGTTCTCTTCGAGCAATCGTGCCACTGATAGCAGCAATAAATCCACAAAAACTCAACATTACTTTCACCTTTTAAAAATTCCTGTTTGTAAAAATAAACCGGACCACGCATAACAGTTTCTACAGGTATAAATGAGTAATTACTATAGAACGTCGAGCTAAAGCGCTCAGTATGAACCATGGGCTTTCTCATAATGAAATATTTCCTAGAAGAAGTATACGAAGAAGAAGAAGAAGAAAACTGCCATTGAAGCAGTGCGTTTCTACTCCGTCGGAAGACCACACATGACCGCGATCCGAAAAAAGCTGGTCATCGTCGGCGATGGTGAGGGCAGCGAGAGGCGTCCTCTTAACGTCTTCGGTGATGGCGAGCTTGCAGATGCCCCTGTGCCTGCCGTCTTGGATGTCGCCAACATCGACGTCAGGGCCGAGCTGGCCTTATGGGACACAGCGGGGCAGGAGGACAATGACCGGTTGCGGCCACTGCCGAACCTGAAAATAGGCGCGACCTTGATGTGCTTCAGCATCGACTCGCCCGACTTCCTGCACAAACCGGAGTCGTGGAGGCCGGAGGTCCGCCACTTCTGCGCCAGCGTGTCCGTCATCTTTGCAAAGGTGATGAACCCCGGCTACCACTTGCCCATGCTGGCAGATCTAGCCATGACGAAGCACAAGCACGGTGTTCCTGCGGAAGGGCGTACCACGTCGGTGAAGACCAACGCCGACGACTCACCTTGAGTACAATGCCAAGACCAAGGACGGTGTGCGCGAGGTGATCGATAGTGCAAAGACGGTCACCTTTCACATGTGTAGAGGCCGTAGTATACTTAAATTATTCCGCAATATAGAATAAACCTCTTCCGGTCTCGGGTGAGAAGCCAGAGGGGGGCTGGAGGAGCTTCTCTCGCTTTTGTGTCTTACTCGTATTAATGTGCGCGCCGCCAACAGCTCTCGGTTCGCAATCACGTGCCTCCTGGAAATTTAGTGAAGTTTATATGTTATAATGTGTTTGTACCTCAGACACTTAACGCAATCCACCCCGGGAGATCAGCCATGAATCGGATGGTGCCCTCATTAAGGCAATTAATTAGCTTGCTGAAGGAATAGGTTTAGCAATAAATAGTTTGGACGTAACTCATTCGTGGTATAAACAAATAAAATTCAGAAATAGGGCACTACTGAAGCGTACCGTAAGGTGAAGGAAGAAGGAATGCCTCGCTGCCGTAGCACGCTGCTGTTTCGTTGCGTTTGATTATCGCCGCACTCTAAGAAAAAAGAGAGTCAAAAGAGGGTCATGGAACCATAACTCTCTTCGGGTGTCCATCTGACCCCTTTTGGAAGGTACAGGCAGATAAAAAAGAGTTGGCATTTGGGAAGGAGTCACTGGACCCTCCTGAAGCGTGTTTCGATTGGCTTCGGTATACGGAAGAGCCGTCGTATACGCCATACATATCGAACGCTCGCCCTTTGGCGCCGTTGTGGCGCCTTGCTCGGCGACGCAGACGGGGTTGGCGCCGGGGTGGCGCGCCGCTCTCCTCTCTCAGTCGTCTCAGTCTCCTGGTCTGTTGGAATGCGTTGCGTGGTTGCGTTGGTTGCGCGTCTTCGGTGGTGTTGACGCCGGCTCCGTGCACGAAGTGACGCTTGGAGGGCGGAATATTCGTGGAGCTGCGGACACCGACAACGGGCGCCAGTTAACGGTGAGTGTACTGCCTAATTATACAGCTTTAGCTGGGCGTCTGCAGCAGCTCTGCGGAATCTGCCAGCCATTTCCAACAGTAGCCTGTATCCGCGGGGCTGTTGCGGATGCCCAACTAAAGCTGTCAGTTAACGAGTTGCCACCGTTATGCGCGTTGCTGTACAAGCTCCCATAAAGTGAGCGATGCAAACAATAATCGAGGGTCATTTCTTGCTGATCGCACGTCGTGTCTGCACTACTGAAGGTGCAAGATGTCGTTTTGAGATGCACTTTAGTCTACTTCATAATAACATTTCCATCGACCTTGAGTGTGCAGCGTGCTTCCACGCGTGGGAACGTGAAAAAAAAAAGCCTGTGTACAGAACGCTCAGACGCACTGTATGTAATGGTTTTTGTTGGCTGAAAGACGGTAGTTTGAGGTGCAGATATACTACGGTGGCTTCTAGAATGTACGCGGTAGTCATTCAAGTTGGACACGCCTCGCCGGTAAAGTGAAAAAGCTCTAGACTTTCGACGGCGCGCGTTGTTGCGGCCGCCGGCGTGCAGTCTTTTCCCTCGTTTCTGTTTGCTGTTTTCGTGGTTTGCATACACTGCGATGACGTTGGGAGCTCTAACAGAATCGAGTGAGTGTACGGGATTGTGGGAGTTATGCGCGCTAATTCTAGCATATGACATGTCTGACCTCGACGTAGACGGCGTACGCACGCGCTGGGTGTCGTTCGGGCCCTAGTACTCGCATCTGTTTATCTGATTATTTAAGGATGGGTTACGTTTGTAAAACATGCGGTCAATAACCGCTGACGCATGCCCCTGGCTGCCGGAGGATGTGCTTTGTTGTTTTGTTGTTAGCCTTTATTATGTCTGTGTGAACCACTTATTGTGTAGGTTTTGCAAACCTTTACTGCAATTTCATTTTCTCATCATAATATCACGTTCTGCTTTTCAGATACCGTTTTTCATGTTGCTCACGCTGGACAGGAGCGACAACCTAGCAAGCCACAAGTCTGATGCCTCAAGCCGTCACCACTTTTTGATTTATTCTTAATCACAAGCAATAAATATGGAAACATGTGGCGATTTCTGCTGTTCATTTAGCACCATACGACACTTTGCACATCACAGTCACACATTTTAGTTGGCTATACCCATAGAAGCATGTCAATGAGGAATACCCAAACTTCATAATTGGAAATCACAGACCATCTTTTCGCGCTTTCTATATAACTTTGCTGGAAAATATGTGTTGTTTTGACGAGTTTTATTAAAGTAATGCCAAAACTGAACTATTCTTCTTTTACAGTCGCTGGGCAGAACGGCAAGTATTATTGGACTTGCTTAAAATGAATACTCCACTATTTTCAACAATAGTCGCGCAAAAGTAGAGCAAGGATCAAATGAGTAGCTTAAAATACTTGTGGAGTCGCCTGATGCTTCGGTGTGGGTCCCTTGACCCCCCTAGGAGCGTTACCGGCTAGAGTCGGCTGACTCCCTATAAGTGGTAACGTGATACTCCCGATGAGAGTCTTTGCACTCTTCCTAGAGGGTCAGGGGACTCTCCTAGAGCGAGCCGACCCTGACCCACCAAGAGAGTCACCGTGACTATTTAAAGAGAGTCGTATACGTGGCAAGTCAGAACTCTCCGAAAAGAGTCACGCATACTCTTTTTTTTCTTAGAGTGCGGACCGCCGCAGTTCTGTGTGAGTGAATACAATACCCGTGTGTATTATTTATACAGGGTGTTTTTTAGACAATACAAATTTTTGATAAAAATTCTGTGACATTCAGAAGCTGTCATTTTCGCACAAGAAATCTATGTCGAGGCGGAAATACTTTGCCGCAACTAAAATGACACTGACGCGACTGATTAGCAAACACTTGTTAATTAACTTTTTAATTATTCACTTCAGGGAAGGTATTTATATTAGAAAGTTGTAGTGCGTGCCAATTTATGGCATACCTATTTTTTTGAAATCACAAACGTTGCACGTTATTCGAGGTACTATTCATCAGCGAATTTCAAGGCCGATATCAAAAATGATGGCACCCGGCGCGCAGGATACGCGGCCTCTGTTACGTAAGACCGGAAGTACGCGTGACGAGGAAGTGACGAAATTTGAATGAAGGTGCGTCAAAGCAGAATGTGGTCAGGAAAATCGGCAAGAGTTCTGGAATGCACAAGTAGAGAGCTTATTCTTTGGGTGCGATGTGTAGGGCTTGTCTCTTTCTTTCTTAAACTGTGAAGAGGCGGGAGAAACTATTTCGCCTCTCTGCAAGAAGCGCCGCAGTTGCTGGCCCCGAGTTTTACGCTTTACAGAGAGAATGAAAAGGCTGATATTTCGGTTTTCTTGTGCACAGCTCGACAGAAACGTATAAGCACCAAACACCGCACGCAAGGGTAAGGCGATCCGCTGGCGCAAGCGATATGACTTGCCCCTTTTCACGGAAAGAAACGACGACGACGCGCCTTTATTCGAATTTCGTCACCCCGTGTCACCGGTAGTTCCGGTCTGACGCAAAACAGTGGGCACGCTTCGAGCGCGCTGGGCGCGATCAGTTTCGATATCGCCCTTAAAATTCTATGATGAATATCTCGAATTACGTGCAACTTTTGTGATTTCTAAAAAAAAAGTGGGTATGTCATAGGTTGTCATGCACTACAACTTTTTAATATAAGCAACTGTCTTCAAGTGAATAATTAAAAAAGTTAATTAACGGGCTTTTCTTAATCAGTCGCAAGAGTGTCATTTCATCTGGGGCAAAGTATTTTCACTAGACGTAGAGATCGTGTGCGAAAACGACAGAAGCCTTACTCTCACAGGATTTTTTAAAAATCTGTATTGTGTAAAAGAACACCCTGTATAAAGGAGTGTGTAGAACCTACCATGGTTATAATCTATCCGTAAACAAGCAGAACTTTTGGTTGGGCTAGTTGGTGTATGTTAACGGGAGGAATGAGGCGCCAACGAGACAAACACAAGGAATGACACGGACGAGCGCCTACTGATAACTGATATCTGACAACTGTTTTCTTGGAATAAAGAATCAGTTGTCAATAGGCTTTCGTCTGTGTCACTTCTTGTGTTTGTCTCGTTGGCGCCTTATTCCTACCGTTAATCCGCAGGCCTTCTCTATACAGCGTGCTCCAAAATTATTTGGTGGTTTTGGCACATTAAATACCAAATTAATATTGACCTGAACCGCGTGTATTCTTTCGCAGTCATGTTTATTTTTCACGGCTGATCACTTATGGCTTTCATCAAAACAAACTCAATCCATTAAATGTTCCGGCGTACGTTGATTTGGCTTGATAATTCAACATCCCCAGCATATCATCGGCTCTCGCTCATTTCATATACAAAGCCTCAAATTTTGCGTAGTATGGCGATAAGCTTTACAATTTTTTGCTAAACATTACCACATCAAACACCGTTCACTCAGTACCATTGGTAACACTATTTTTGTACATGGACTGCCATGGTACTTACTCGATCGCTTATAACGAAAAATTCTCAGTTGTGAGAACAGCGCATGTTTCCTTCTGTCTCATTCCATTTTCCTTGTTTTCCTGCAACATTGGCGCTTTTTCACCACATATTACCACGGTCAACACTTCAACTCATGTCTGATAACATTCTTTCTTATCCAATGCCGTTGTACTTATTTGATCGTTGACGCTGACAATTTTCAGTTGTATTTGTTCCTCAGACACTGGGCGCAGCCTACTTCAGGGGATATGTGCGAGAACAGTGAACGCCTTTTTTCTTCCATTTCGTTTTCTCCGTTTTCCTCCATAACTTCGTTGTGTTCGCGTTGTTGCGCCATTGTGAGGAGCCATGCATCTACCCGAACTCAGCCTTATTCTTCACATTTTAAAAATTCCTGTTTGTAGTTATGAACCAGATCTCGCATATCAGTGTTTCCCATAAATAAGTAATTACTCTGCGCCATTAAGCTTAATCACTCAGTACGAACCATTGGCTTTCTTTTTCGTCTTGAAATAATGTTTCTAAGAAGAGGCGCACGAAGAAGAAGAAGAAGAAGAAGAAGAAGAAGAAGAAGAAGAAGAAGAAGAAGAAGAAGAAGAAAACCACCCTAGGAAGCAACGCGTCTATGCTCCCACAGAAGACCACAGATGAGCGCGATCAGAAAGAAACTTGTGATCGTCGGAGATGTTGAGGTCAGCGAGACGCGTAGTCTAAGCGTGTGCAGCGATGGTGAGCTTGCGGAGGACTCTGTGTCCACTGTTTTCGAAAACTACGTCAACACCACCGAGGTCAGGCTTGGCGTGGACTTGTGGGACACAGCGGGGCAGGAGGACTATGACCGGTGGCGACCTCCGTGGCACCGCGACAGAGACGTGGTCTTGGTGTGCTTCAGCATCGACTCGCGCAAGTTCCCGGACAACTCGGAGTCAGGGAGGCGTGAGGTGCGCCACTTCTGCCCCAGCATGTACGTCATGCTTGCATGGATGATGAATCCCCGCAACTTCTTGCTCACGCTACCCGATCCAGCCATGACGGAGCAGAAGTACGCTGCTCAACACGAATGACGTGCCTTGGGAGAAGAGAACAACGCCTACGGCTCACCTGGAGTCCTCTGCCAAGACCAAGGATGGTGTGGGGGAGATGTGCGACAGTGCAAAAACGGCAACCTTACACAGGTGTAGAGTCTGTAGAATGTTGAATTTATTCTGCGATATAAAATAAACTTCATCCAGTCACCGGTGAGAAGCAGATGGGGGCTGGAGGAGCTTCTCTCACTCCATTGTCCGAGTCAGATTATTTAACCTGTGCGATACCAACAACGCTAGGTGCGCTACCTTGCCCATTCAGGAAATTTAGGAAGGTTCGTAACATTGAAAGCAGCTGCAGAGTACTATAACGTCAACCAACAAGAGGTCACTCGCTACAGTTGCCCAGTGGCTGTGTCGTTGGGTTTGATTCCGTCAGGGCTGCCGCGGTTCAATGACACTGAATGCGACACCCTTGCGCATTGAAATTTAGTCACGTCGAACGCCACATGATTATAACTGCTCCGTAGACACCCTCTGCAATGTGCCTCAATATCAGATCGGTATTTGGCCACGTTAAAGGGGCCCTACAACACTTTTCCAAGTAATCATCGAATGCCACCATTAAAAGAGCCTATTGCTTCACGAATCCACTGCCGCAAAAATTTTCAGAATCCGTTGAGTACGGGCGGTGTTACGTTACTTGTCGCACGCTTCAAGCGCTTTCTCTCTCCTTTCGTACTCTTTTCTCCTTCTTTTTTTCCTTTGAACGCGCGGCTTTCAGTGCGACCGCTAGCGTGGGAGCGGGCAAGTGGCGGCATCCCGCGGTGGCCGCCTTTACTACGCCGTCGATCACTTCCGTCGATTGCTCCTCAAGCAGAGAGATTCACCGGGCGAAGGAGCATGAAGGCAGCCGGAGAGGACGGGGGGAGGGGGGGGGGTGCTGCGTCGCTCGAGGAGCAACCGCGAACTCCGATGATGAGGGCGCGGTCGCTAGCGCTGGCGCGCGCTATCTCGGGAGACATCAGAAAACGGCCCGCTTTCTTCGCGGGCCGTTTTCCCTTACACTAGCGATTTGTAGAATTACACTAGACTGGATAAAAAGAGTTGGTTGCTAGCCTTACTTCGATGACATTAATTTTTTTTGCTATCGCATTCATTGTTTCGCCCTCGCGACGAAACTGTGATTTTAGTACTTCAAATCAACCCCTCCTGTCCCCGTACCTGACGCCTCTGGTTGTCACCATCATCTTTATTGGTCTCGCCCATGTCCGTCGAAGGCCAGTGGCCTCTCCAGGTGATCTCCAATTGGGCCTGTCTTGCGCCGGCTGATTCCATTTTATGTCTGCAATTTTTTTTCAATGTTTCATCACACCAGCGTTTTCTCTGTAGTCTTCAACTATGCTGCCCTTTCATTGGCGCAAATTCTGTAGCGGTAATACACAACCGGTTATCTGCCCTACGCATTACATGCAGACACACTGGACCTGATTATGTACACTGTCAGGTGCCTGAAATAATTGTACAGTAGCTTTTCTCATGGTTTACACGCGCCAATATAAAACACTACCTGAAGATTTTATTGCACGTCGTCCTGAATTTGACTGAATAAAAAAGTACAGCTAGAAATATAAGAAAGCCTGTCGCCTTTTAAAACGCCACTAGACGATGCAAAAGCTCGCTTAAGGGTTGACGCAAGCTTGAGCATTTGCATACGTCTGCACTCTCTTGTCTCCATTATTCACACTCATCACTCTGCTTCTTCCTCGCTCTCATGTTCCCTACCCCGCCCTTTCTAACCCTCTATTGCAGAGCAGTAGGCCACAGTGAGATATAGCTTTGGCTCACAACTCTGCCTATGAATAAATATGGGATGTGTGGTGTAGTGGTTACGGCGCTCGGCTGCTGACCAGAAAGACGAGGGTTCGAACCCACCCGAGGCGGTCGCATTTCGATGGAGGCAAATTGCTAGAGGCCCGTATTCTTTGATTTAAGTGCACGTTAAAGATTCCCAGGTGGTTGAAATTCTCGGAGCCACCCACTATGGCGTGCCTCATAATCATACGGACAATAATGCCAAGGAAAGTATAGGGGACGTTATTAGTAGTAAATGTGAAGAAAGAAAAGTGGACGAAAAGATAGCTTGCCGTCGGCAGGGACCGGCGAGCTCCTAGGTTTAATTGGGCTCCTAGGTTTAAACACTCCCAGGCTTAAATGCACATATACACCCACCCCATAAAGTGGACGGGAGGACGTCCGCCGCCGTAGCTCAGTGGTAGAGCATCAGACACATTATTCGAAGGTGGCAGGCTCAGTCCCGGCCGGCGGCAAGTTATCTTTTCGGTCACTTTACTTTCTTTACATTTATATAATGATATCGGCGGTTTAGCGTCCGAAAACCACGATATGATTATGAGAGACGCCGTAGTGGAGGGCTCCTGAAATTTCGACCAGCCGGGGTTCTTTAACGAGCACCTAAATCTAAGTACACGGGCCTCAAACGTTTTCGCCCCCATCGAAAATGCAGCCGCCGCGGCCGGGATTTGATCCCGCGACCTTCGGGTCAGCAGTCGAGCCCCATAACCACTAGACCACCGTGGCGGGTCTTTCTTTACATTTATATCCTAATTACTACAAACACCCCCTGTATTTTCCTTGGCATTGTTGTGTGTTAGTCCCCAATAATATTGTGTCTAACAAAGAAAAACGAGCCCTTAAATTAATCTTGCTTCCTAAAATTATTATTAATTATTTGAGATGTGCTTGCGCTGGTATTGGGCACCGAATTACTGCCGGATGAGTCTGGCAGTAATAGTCGCCCATGTTTCCAGTAGCGAGCATCTGCTTGCATGATGAATATATTATGATATTAGCGTCTTAATATTCTGCTATAGTTAGAAACTGTTTTTGAAAAGAATGTGAAGCGCTCTTTACTAACTGCACAAACGATGATCTAGAAAGAAGTAGCCGATTCGTGTGTGTAGTCTCTGCGGTTAGTGCGCACAACCTTGAGCGGCTTATAGCGCACAGTACCACGCGGAACTCCTCGTGTTTTACGTCTACTATATGACGAATGACGTCTACTATGGCTGTGTTCCAATTCTGGACAGCATTATAGACAGTCTACGCTGACAGCTTAGAAGACAGCATCGAGCTCATGTTGTCCGAGAAATGGAACGCGTCTAGAAGACGTCTACGCGACGTGATGCCACCTCGCGTTGAGAAGAGAAAGCTAAGAAAAACAAACGTAAATGTTCTTTCTTTAGCCTCTTTCGTGTTCAAACCTATGAAAAAATTAACGTAGCTTACATTGAGCGCCTGGAAAAGCGCCTACGCGTGTACAGACGACCATACCGGTGAGATCCGAGCTACGCGAGCATATCGCTGAGCCGCCATCTTGTTTGGACAGCAATGTAGCCCGCATCGTTTTTGTCTCCGATGCTGTCTTCTCGAAGCTGTCTATTTTGCCGGCTACGTGAGAATTGGAATGGGACTTAAGATGGCCGCTGTCCACTTAGCTGTCTATTTAGCCGTCTAGGGTGAGTATTGGAACACACCCATTATGACGAATTTTGTGGCCTCCACAACCTCGCACACACCATTCTTCGTCTTGGCCATGTGGTCTTGGCAGAGCGCTCCAGGTGAGCCGTGGAAATCGGTGTCCTTCCCCATGGTACGTCTATCCACAGGCGCCACGTGCTTCTGCTTCATCATGGTATGATCTGGGATGTGAGCAGGTCGCTGCGAACATCCCCCTTTCCCTCAAGGACAGGCTGGCGTAGAAGTGGCGCACTTCCGGCCTCCCCTGGTCCGTCATGCTCTTCAAGAACTCGGATGAGTTGATGTTGAAGCTCATCGAGATAGCGTCTCTGTGCAGGTACGACGGAGGCTACAGCCGGTCATACACCTTTCCCGATGTGTCCCACAAGGCCCCGCCAGCCCTGACCTCGACGGTGGCGACGTAGTTCTCAAACACAGCAGCACTGTAGCCAAACATGCTTCCAGAAGTGGGCCATGGCTGAAGATGTTGTCGGAGACGGAGAGTCTCCGACAACAACTAGATTTTTTTTGTGATGGCAGCCATGTGTAGCGTTTCTTCTAAGCACTGCCCAAAAAGCGCTGCGTCTTGCGCGGTGTCCTTCTTCTTGATGTTTTGCAAACCTTGATCCGACTTCTATTCCAAAAGGATTCTCGGCGCTACAGCACACTCTCAACATTCCGAAGTAGCCCCTTTGCTATGAAAAACACCGTCATGTTGTATTCGGGGTCATTTTTATACACTTCATTTTTTTACGAAAAGATAAAGACAGGCGATCTGAGGTATATTCACAGCTAGGGGATTTCTGAGGCAAGGATACTGGCAGAGAACGAAGTTACAGAGGGACAGGGTAACCATTAGCTTATTCAACCTGTACTCGGTGCCATCGGCGCCACCTCTGTTCAGTGTGCAGGAAGGTAATGAGGAACTTAGCAACTCATTTAAACATCAATGACTATTGTACATCGAGACTCATCTAAAGTTTGTGCAGTAGTTAGGGCATTCACTTTCTTCCCGAGGGTGCAATGGCGCGATCTCCTATGAACACACTGTAAATATCGCAAATGCATACTTGGGTGGCCATTGCCCGTACTACACACACACACACACACACACACACACACACACACACACACACACACACACACACACACACACACACACACACACACACACACACACAGAGAGAGAGAGAGCGTCGTTCTTCTTGGAAGTAATTTTTGAAGTTGTAGCCAAACAAATAATTATAGGGAACTGTAGCAAAAACATCACTACTGATTGGTAGGACTGCGGTGCGCACAAAAAGCACAACTATTATGATATATCCCGAAAAAGTTCAAATGTTGAGCCGAATCAATTCCTGTAGAAAGCGTTATGATATTTCCTGGAGAGCGATGAGTGGCTAGGCTAAAAAAGCAAAATAATATCTGGTGCAAGCACACGCACACACAAATACATGTCATATTCACTACGTTTTTTTCTTTCTTTTTTCGTTGGCATGACGTGCATTGTATGATTCCATTGGCTTGCGGTAAATCAAGCGTGAACCTATATATATCCTCAGTTTGTGAACAGACGTTTGCAGTAAGGGTAGTAACACTGTAACTCCAGTGTTCTCTCACCCGTAGTTACGCGCTGCAATTCTTTCCTGACATATATTCATGAGCTAACAACCCCAGCATGCCGCACTCGCTTTCCTTTTGTTTTTGTTGGCACGCGTTCTCGCTTTAATTATTGTCACTAATTTTGCGAAAGTTGTTTCTGCCACTTCCCCTCTGTACTTCTGTTTCACTTGGAAATATCACTTGCCAGAACGGCTCGTGAGGGTTTGTCGGTTCTTCGGGAAAGTGTCGCAGCACATTCTGGATGATTGGCTATGATTTGGATCATACAAGGGTTGGAACAAAAGAAAAGGTAAGATAAATTGAAACGCAATTGTAAAAGAAAGAAACGTTACACCGTAAGCAGAACCTTGGTTCGGGCTTGTTCGTGCTGCGTCATATTCGAAGAGGTTGGCGAGGCAAACTATACGAGGCAGGAAGGACGCCCATAATGTTGTTTCTGTCGTTTCTCCTCGAATAGCTTTTGCCACGAATTTCATCTGATATGCTGTACGATATATGCCTGCTGCGATAATTTATAGGACCTTGCAAACAAATTTCGTCAACTTAAAATGCAAAGTACATTTTTTGTGCATGTAATTATTCTTGAATGTCGCATAAAATTACAGATGGCGTGAAAAACGCTCCTGTGGTTAAAACTCGTGATTTATAACACATTATGTATTTGCTTCGCACATGCGCTATTGTCACCTCGTTTCGTCAAACAGTACACACAGATCTTTAGGTAATCTAGTTACGCTGCAGAAGCAAGCCTTACGGGCTTTTCTGACCTACCCTACAAGGGACATACGCGTGATCTATTTTCGAAAAATTACACCATCTCCTGCTAAAGGGAACCATGTGTGGATGTGAAGCAGCGGGGAGATGGTTAGCTTGAGCGGGGCATGGTGTAATTTTTTTTTTCTTGCGTTCTCGAGCCTGTGCCTTTCTCTGGCGTAGAATCAGAATTGTGTTCCAGTCTCCATCCAGCTCCCGCTGCGTGGAACTGCCGGCGTCCGAGGTATTCGACTCCCGCAATGTCGCAATATCATGTGCGTCTGCCTCACTGCAGTCCATGCCATCGGTGTCGTCGTGGGATCCTTCAGCGAGGGAAGGAGAGCACGAGCGTCTAGAGCCACAGAAGCAGAGGCGGCCATCGGCCGCTCGTGCCACGTCAAGACGCCGGAGGCGTCGCTGCTGCTTACTCGTCGCAGGAGAGAATGAGGCACGCGAGAGGAGGAGTGAGGGGGGGAGGGGAGAGGAGAGGGGGTGTATGGAGAGGAGGTGTGTGGAGAGGGCTTACGCATGCGCAGCATGGGTGGTTACCCCGCACGCCAGATTGAACTCCGCCTTAAAGGGGCCCTGCAACACCCTTCTGAGTTATATTGGAATAGTCTCATTATTGACGTATGACTCTTCACGAGTCATATGCCGCAAAAATTTTTCGAATCCGTCAAGTCTAAGTGGTGCTACCATATTATAGAAATCACGTTCCGCAGCTCTCTCCCTCTGCTCGACGCCGTTAGCGCGCGGAAAGCTGCGCGGGGCGTGGAGGGAGGGCGCGCGAAGGTGCGAGGAGGTGTCCAAGAGTTACGTCAGCGCCGGCGGAATTTTTTTTCTTCATTTTTTCTCTCTGGCGCCTGCGCGCAACCACGTGGTCTGTGGCGCCACTTCCGGTCGGCTTGCGCGGTCCTCGTCGAGCGGAGCCCATCGCACCGTGTATCTCGCGTGCTTGAAAACTGCGAGTCAGTTTGGTAATGTTGGGTGTGCACCTCGAACTGCCGTAGTGTTTTCATCGCTCTGCCAACGATGGACGCAAACCTGCGTGCGCGTTTGGAAGGAATGACAGCTGAGATGGGTTTCGACCCACACTCCGCTACACCGCCTCGTCGCACTGCTCGCGCTTGAATCGTATTCGCAACTTTCACGGCCTATAGGTGGCGCGACTGTACATCCAACATGGCGGTCGTTGAGATTATCGGCCCGCTGCAGACGATTTAGCAACGTACTTGTTTGGCGAAGAGTTCAGTTCTTTGCGCTTCGGCTGCACTCCGATTTATGTTGTAGTGAAAGCAGGGTTGCGGTGACATATTATAATAAGTAAAGGAATGTCGGGTACGCGATTGGAACCTCATTAGGAAGGTAAATATGCACACAATTGTAAATAAAGCAAGCACACTAGTCGTGTTCCTTGCGGCGCTTAATCGCGCGTTGCAACCCCCGCTGTGCTGTTAGCACGATATGGTAGTAGGAGACTCAGTAAAGAGGTCTCAGTAATATCAGAGACATTCTCGGAGACATCCTTTATCTCATTTCTGCTTGCATTGCATTCTGCCGCGTAGCTAGCTCAGCTCCCTCAAAGCACGAAGTAATGTAAGTAAACGAAAAAAAAAAAAGATGCGTTGCCCTTCGAGACCGAAGCACAAGAACCACTTGAGGCATGTGCAATTATCCGAAATACGATTTTATTGTGCTTTCTTGGTAAAAAAAGAGAAAAAATAAACAGCGGAATGCCACAATAGGTCGACAAGCAGCGAATGAAACCAGCACAAAACGCAATTTTCACGTTTAAGATGTGACGTTCCTGTTATCATCTTACGCTTTCGGTGTTTATGAGAAGTGCAATAAGTAACGTCGTACGGGACAGGGACGAAAAAACAGCGCCATCAGCAAGTAATACCGAACAAAAAGAGCTGGAGATGTGAAGGTCACGGAGGCACTTTGCAGCCCCTTCAGACGTGGAATGGTGCGATAGCGGACTTTTCATTATGTTCTAGAGGCGCAACGCATTCCTTATCAGTTCTGGTACTGTCTGCACAGCGACTGTGTCGAGCGGAGGAACGAAGCGCGAGAAAGGTGATATGAGGTAGTAGACATATACTCAAACACAAAATGGGATTCTACATACATTCATGGGCCTTGATTATTTGCTTGCGAAGTTTAACCCGCTTAACCACTCACGGGTTTTCGAGGCGCTAATCTGAAGGGGAGGCTTTTGCTTTGCCTCCCGCTGTTCGCTGTGAGCACCGAGGCCCGTAGTAAAATCAGTTGCCTTTTTCTTTTATTTTCCGTTCACATTGAGGAACCGAAAGTGTCACATATCGAGACCGTGCACACCGTCGCAAAACGACTAAAAACGAGACAAAACAAGTGGCAACATTCGCTGACTCAAGCGGGTCCAACATTTCAATAATCTCAACAGAGCTTCCGGCGGCCACCACTCGGCGGCGCCACGGTACCTGGAAGTTGCGAATTCAAAGCGGCAAAGCTGCGTGCACCCTTCTCCCAGTGGCGGTACTGGATTGACAGCATTTAAGCCGGTGGGTGGGCACTTCGATGCTGTTTGCTCTTCGAATGCGGGCGCACAGCGAGTGCTGGCTGACAACAAAGAACTAAAGACTAGAAGAAAGGATCGTGGGGCATCGGGCCAGTGCGGACCCATCCCCCGGCTGTCGTGAAAATGCGAGTCTGCTTGGTTGCTGTGTCGCGGTTTCTCGGGAACGTGAGACTACGGGGAGGATACGCCGAGGTACGGCTCGATGATATACTGAACAGACAGCGAACGGGACTCTGGCCATACAGCGAACACAGGTATCCTAAACTAGCCGGCGCCAGCATTGTTATCTGAGAAATGCAGCACCCCTGCCTCGGTCGGTCGTGAGAACGTGCCGACGATGCAGTTTCCAGCTGACGAGGCAACACTCGAACGGCTGCCACTCTCAACGGCAACCGGCGATGGTCAAAAGCACAGAAATATTCACGATTTCGGCACTGCGCATGGTGAAGAAAACGCAACCACGCAACTACAAGGAGACGAGCTGTCGTTGAGACCGGAAGTGCTAATATTAATGTTTGTTCGGTGTTTTTAAGGCATATCACAATATAAACATACATATTATCTACTTATTGAACTCAAAATTGACAACGAAGGTAATAATGAGGGTGTTAGCGTGATTATAACATCAGCCAATGGTGGAACTGCCGACAATCGCGTCATATATTGCGGACTAATACATCATTTGTCGAGAGAAGAGGGAGCGATTTTCAGCTGATTTTGAGAATTTATTGTAAATTCCAGGCCGCTCGCTTCGCTATAATATTTGGCTCACGTGTTCGCGGGAGCCTCGACTACGGATTGGCGGCGCTTTTTGACCATGCTCAAAAAGTGTTGCAGGGCCCACTTTAAGATGCTTCGCATCTAATATAAAATTATCCGAGTTCACCACCTACACGAGTATCCGCTTACGAGTTTTTCCAAACGCGAAACGATTGGGGGTACCACTCATATCAGGAACATTGAGGACTTGAAAACCAACAAATCGTCTCGCGTAAACCGGTACACTGAACATTGGGCATTTCCGCGTCCACGCACAAGCTGCGGTCTTCAAACGCTTTCTTATTGTCTTCCCTCAACGCTAAATAAATATAAACTATATGATGAAAACATACGTTTTGTTCCTAAAAAACCCATTACTCCAACTGCTATTGTGAGTGTGACCTTATGTGTCTTTGGAAAGATATTTCCTCCGCCATTTCAAATCGCTAAATTCCCATTTTCTTGTTTTCGTTCGCTGTATGTATTTCTTTTTTTTAAATGTTGGTATAAGTGTATGTATTGACTATGGACCATCCTTGCCATGTTACTGCTTCTGTTTTCTAGGGCAGGTGGGACTAGTCAAGCTGTCATTATGCAGCTTTCATCCTACCGACCTTGTTGTTTATATATGTTTATTATGCATGTTGTATACTTATTTCGGACGTTTCTTACACTAGAGTCACGCGAGTAAACAGCGTAAATCAAACGCAAAGCGAAATGCTCTACTCTTTCGGTTTTAATAAAATATTGTTGTCAAGGTGCTCAAAAAAAGTAAAAAAAAGGGTTGTTGTGCCCTAGGTTCGTTGGTCGGTGCCTTGTACGTGGCGTGATTTCTCAAACCCACTGCGAGGGATTATACATAAGTCAGGCGGCAGTGTGTTCGCTGTTTGGTTCCTCAGTACTTATAGGGGACTCCGTGCAAGAGTTCTTCCTCCCCGTGTTCTCGTGTTACCAATTGCAGTTATGTGTGTTCTCAAAACAGCCCATCTTTATTCTCTATTAAAGAACCCTAACTGTTAAAAAAATGTTGTTGGCCTGATATGTCAACTTCACGACCATATCCCTAGAGTTTGTATCGCTCAAGGTTGCACGGCGGGCTCGCTGGTGTTTCATAGCATCCAGAGGTATAGCGCATTCAAGACGGGACGAAGCGAAGGAGACACATACACAGCGCTAACTTTCAACAAATGACTTTCAACAAATGTGCTCAACAAAACATGCGCTGTTTGTTGAACGTTAGCGCTTTGTATGCGTGTTGCGTGTCTTTAGCTTCATCCCTTCTTGGATGCGCTACACCTTTGGATGCTTTGTATCGCTCGTTGTCTTAAAATAGCAAGCTTGCCTTAAATTTTTCTTAGTATGCCGCTATAGTTTTGACGCTCTTTTTCCACATATTACCACATTCAACATTGTCATGTAGTATTGATAGTATGGGTTTTTGTCCGATGCCGCTGCACTTACTCGATCTGTTATAACTAAAAATTCTCAGTTTATAAAACAGCACGTTTTGTTGTTTCATTCTGTTTTATTATTTCTTTTTCCTCTCCAACTTCGTTCTCTTCGAGCAATCGCGCCACTGATAGCAGCAATAAATCCACAAAAATAACATTACTTTTCACTCTTTAAAAATTCCTGTTTGCAAAAATAAACCGGACCACGCATAACAGTTTCTACAGGTATAAATGAGTAAATACTATAGAACGTTGAGCTAAAGAGCTCAGTATGAACCATCGGCTTTCTCATGATGAAGGGTTGCCTAGAAGAAGCATACGATGAAGAAGAAGAAAACAGTCATGGAAGCAACGCGTTTCTTCCATGCTAGTTTATATTGGCTTATTTTAAGTACAAATTCCAACCGTTGTTACATCCGTCAAGCATCACCCCTGATAGACTGACTGTGTGCTCTGCAGAATTTTCAAGTATTAGCTTAGTTTTTTTATCTATTTAAGTAAAAAATTACAACGTTTATCTTTAGCCTCAAGTATTTACCTTAAAATCCTGCCGCCCGGTTCTTGGCCCATCCCCCTTTGCGGGTAAGCGCCACTATTAAGAGGTCATCATTATCATCATCATCTTACTCCGCAGGAGGACCACAGATGACCGCGATCCGAAAAAAGCTGGTCATCGTCGGCGATGGTGAGGGCAGCGAGATACGTCCTCTAAACGTCTTCGGTGGTGGCGAGCTTCCGGATGCCCCTGTGCCTGCCGTGTTGGAGAACTATGTCGCCGCCATCGAAGTCAGGGCTAAGGTGGCCTTATGGGACACAGCGGGGCAGGAGGACTATGAACGGTTGCGGCCAATTTTAACATTATGATGTTTCGGTAGAGGCTGATCTTTCGGATCCTCAGTTAGTTCATTTGAAGAAAAACCTACCGTTCTATGCCCAAAAGCTGGCAGCATAAGTACGGATGTCGCAAGTTTTGACTGAGACGATGGCACAAGCATTACTGCTCACCTTTCACTATGTTTAGATAGCTCCAGCGTTACGAATGACGTCAGTGCAATGTGGGCTCAATTTAAAGGTGTCGTATGTCACTGCGTGAACAGGTTTGTGCCAATTCATTGCCAGGACTTGGGGACGTCTGTACGTGGCACCATCTTTTGGTGGCAGCAACGGCGTCCTGCCATAACTGAATGAGAAATTGCGCAAAAAGTCAGCTCTTGAAAAAAGCAAGTTATCAAAAACGACTCTGGTTTCTATACAGCAGTGACCTGCCGCAACATTTTTGTGAAATTGCGGTATCAAACTACAAAAAGCCGGCAGATCCCCTGCATTGTGGGAATCGATGTAATGCGAAGCAGCCAGCAAAGAGCTGCATACATCGTCTTGTATGTAAATGAGGAAAATGCGTGTCATGGTTTTCATGTTAACTCCTATTTATGTTCGTCACACAGTAACGTCGCGCAATACCATTTTCGGGGTAGATCAAGCTAGCGAAACGGCCGCCAGTTAACTCGTGTTATTTATGTTCGTCACACAGTCACGTCGCAAGGTACCAATTTCGGTGTATATCAAGCTAGCGAACGGCCGCCAGCGCACCATGAGCGTGGCACGTACGTCATGCTGTACATGACATGCGTGTGATGATTTTCATGTTAACTCGTGTTATTTATGTTCGTCACACAGTCACGTCGTAAGATACCAATTTTGGTGTATATCAAGCTAGCAAACCTTGGCCGCCAGCGCACCATGAGCGTGACACGTAATTCAAGCTGTACATGACATGCGTGTCATGAATTATATGTTAACTCGTGTTTTTATGTTCGTCACACAGTCACGTCGCGCAATACCAATTTTGGGGTAGATCAAACTAGCGAAACGGCCGCCAGCGCCCCATGAGCATGGCACGTAAGTTATGCTGTACATGACATGCATATCATGATTTTCATGTTAACTCGGGTTATTTATATTCGTTACAGAGTCACGTCGCAAGATACCAGTTCTGGTGTATATAAAGCTAGCGAAACGGCCGCCAGCGCACCATGAGCGTGTCAAGTAAGTCATGCTGTACATAACATGCGTGTCATGATTTTCATGTTATGACTTGTCATTTATGTTCCTCATACAATCATGTTACGCCATACCAATTTTAGTGTGCATTCGATTAACCAAGCGACCAGGAGAGCACAAAGTTGTAGGCGGATAGATAGATAGATAGATAGATAGATAGATAGATAGATAGATAGATAGATAGATAGATAGATAGATAGATAGATAGATAGATAGATAGATAGATAGATAGATAGATAGATAGATAGATAGATAGATAGATAGATACGCTGAAAGTCGCAGAAGTTCGCTAAGAAATGCTTCGCATTTAAAAGTGTGGCTTCCCAGCACAATTTAACACACTGGGAAGCCAAGCGGTTTGTAGTGCGACACTAATTTTAACAGTATGTTCAAATAAGGCTCTGCTGTATAGAACCGGGAGTCGTTTTTGATAACTATCCTTTTCGTGAGATATTTTTTTTCATCGAATTCCCATTCAGTTAGGGCAGGCCACCGCTGTCATCGAGGAGAGATGGCGCTACGTGCACATGTCCCCAAATCCTGGTCATGCGAAAGAAGAAAAAATAAATAGAACCCATGGATCACACAAGAAATCACATTTAACACGGGAAATTAGCCGTGAAAGTACGGAGTTGAGAAGAGATTGCAATTAAAATTCGGCGCTAAGCACTGCATTGTGCACGAACAGGATTGCAGCTAAAACAACTTTTGATGATCTGACGTTGACTAATTTTATGAACAACGATCAGGCGCAGTTTTCGGCGCCATTTGTCACTGAGTAGCGAAGGTCCCAGGAACATTGTCGTTAATGTTGAACTTTTGTCGGACTCCTCTCGTATGAGAACTTGCTTTAATGATTTTAAATGCGAAGCATTTCTTAGCGAACCCCATGCACTTTGGGAGTTTCTATCTATCTATCTATCTATCTATCTATCTATCTATCTATCTATCTATCTATCTATCTATCTAGCCGCCTACGTCTGGGCGCTCTCCTGGTCGTCTCCATAACTTGTAATATACCAAAATTGGCACAGCAGGGGATCAGTGTATGACGAACACGATTCACTGGTCATGACATGAATAACGCAAAACACCTGTCGCGTACGTGATGAAACCCTTTCTCCCAGTCACGTGTGGCACATACCCGCATACCAGAGTTCATGTTATTCGGGTATGTGCCACAGCTAGGGGATACAAAATCTCAACCAAGACAGTAACCGCGAACACACACATTGACACGCAAGGAAATTCTGACATTGACGCAAGGAAATTCTCTGACAGCACGCTCCTCGCGCTCAGAGTCCGCGCTCTGTCCGAGAAGGGGACGACCCACTAGAGAGCGCCCGAGAGGGCGACCCATTACATAGACTTCCAACGCTTCGCTACAATAATAATAATTGTAGGGGCTTTCTGCCCCAGAACCACGATATGATTATGAGAGATGCCGTAGCGAGGGGCTGCAGAAATTTTGACAATCTGGTATTCTTTAACGTGCACCGAGATCGCACAGTACACGGGCATCTAGCATTTTGCCTCCATCGAAATCCGACTGCTGCGGTCGGGATCGAACCCGCGACCTTCGGGTCAGCAGCCGAGCATCGTAACCTCTACACCACCGAGGCGGACGCAAGGATAGTGAGGAAGCTGAAGACTGAAGACCCCTGGAAGACGCTCAACTACCATACACTCGTTGACGTCGTCCGTAACGTGGACCACGCCGTATAAGCAAAAACTGGGGTTAATGCTTCCTACAAGTAAACCTGCCGAGTGAACCAGACCTCTCAACATTACCGGTGACTTGAACATTGGTTTATCAAGACCCAACAACGCCTGTTCTTTATACTGCGCGAAAGAAGGCTTGAATATGGATAGGGCATCAAGAAATCTCGCTGCCATGTTCAAGACCGGAAGCATCATAGATCGTTTCATCGTAAGAGGCATCCAGGGTTTCCACCAGCTGTGCTATACCTCGCACTTCACTACACTTAGACCCCTCGTAGCCGCGATAACGAACGGATCCGATTAACAAGTCCGGTTCAGCTGCTGGTGCTCACTGATCACGGTGATGATGACCTTGATCAAGCAATGTCGAGAACCCCATCTACACATACACACGGGTTCGTGAAACGTGCGTGCTTTCTCCGTCATAGCGGACAAGTATAAGCATAGCAATAGTAACGCAACTATAACACCTGCAAGTGTGACTAACGTACGTGCAGTGCGTCTGCGCGTACCACTCGGCTGTGTGTATATCCAGGGAAACTTTCCTGAATGAAGCTTAGTTGCGAGTAACGGTTGTCGTGTGCATATGTGTTTCTTCTTTGTGCTCTTAGGATTCGCTCTATCCAGTATTGAAGAGTATAAGCACTACATGTCAGCTTACCGCATCTGGTGTTGGTCACACCGATGTTGCTGTTGGCATCGTTGCGCTACTGTAAACAACTGGTTATATAATACATATGCGACTCTTTAACATATGAGTGTTCGTATACCACTTCTACATTTCTTTAGCGCCATTCCGTAACGTTTCGCTCAATGTAAAAAATTACGCCAAGTCACCGTCCCGCGCATGCTTCGCATAACATCGATTCTCACGGTACGTGGGATCTGCCGATTTTTTTTTTCAACCCGTCTTTACTGATTCTTCTGCAGATGGTTTTCACATTTCGCGCTAGAATTCCCGTACATTTCACCAATGCCTGATATAAAGGTATCAAATGAAGACACTTTTCCTTCATATTAAACACAGGAAATCTCTGGGTTTAGACTGTATAGCGCAGACGTTTTTACGCAGGTATGGGGAATGACTGACTCGCTATCTCGAGATCATATTCAAGGCATCGCTAGCACAGAAACGGATGCCAGATGATTCGGTAGTTGCGAAAGTTGTCCCGCCGTTAGACAAATGTGGTGAAAAGCATAAAATTGAAAACTGTCGGCCTGCTTCATTAACGTGTATGCGCTGCAAGTTACATGAACTCGTATTTAAAAATTCATTCTATGGTTACCTTTAAGACAAGAAGGCTTTCTTTGATGACCAACACGGCTTTCAACGGAACATCTCCGCTGTCACACAGTTGGTAGGCACATTTAACGACCTTTCAACTGCACTGAATAAAAGGAAACAGATCGACGCTATATGTTATAGATTTGTCCGAGGCTTTCGACAGGGTGGTACATACCGAATACATAAGCTAATGGAAATGAATATAAATGATAAAGTTATTACGTGGATCTACTCATACCTTACAGGTTAGACAGACCACGTCAAAATAAACGATGGGAAATCTAATCTCTTGATAACATCAGGCGTACCACAGGGATCCGTCTTAGAACTCGTTTACTTGGTTTACATAAAGGATATTGCTCATCACATAGGCGACGACATAACCGTCCGGTTATTCGCAGATGATTGCCTAATATATCGTGAAATTAATAACCAGAATAACCAGACGTCACTTAGGCGAGCTCTAAAAGCTGTAGAAGAATGGGCCGCTAAATGGAAGATTAAAATGAATGAATCCACATAGGTTATGCTCAGAGTTACCAACCCAACAAAGCACGTTATTAAATATAAATATGAGATGCATTTCAGAACTTTCACCAAAGCTGACATGATAAAATACGTAGGCTTAACCCTTTCAAAAGGCAAGTTGGAAACCGCACATGAACAAAGTTTGTACAGCAGCAGAAATAAGATACAGTTCCTTCGCAGCAAACTAAGGCTAGCACCACTATTCGTAAAGCGGCCTGCATATTTGCCCTACGTAAGACCAACGTTAGAATATGCCAGTGTAACATCGGAACAGTTCCTATCGGGGTTAATAAATCGCATTGAATAGATAGAGACAAGGCTAATTTTACTGCAGTACTCTCGTAATGACTTTCTGAAATGCTTCGGTTGCTTAAATTGCTCACGCTGACTCAACGCCCGAAAGTGGTAGACCTAAATTTTATTTGTCATCAAAATCACACCTTAATATTGTCACGTGGTTGTGATGGTGAAAAGGCCGCAGGAAGACTGGGAAATACAGAACTCTTTATAGTGGCGCACTTGTGACTGGAAAATGAAAAGTCAAGGTACAAGAAAGTTGCGCTGTACACTGGTAGCGGTCGTCGGCCGTCGAGTAATCTGTCCATTGGTGGAATGCTTCATCTTTTATACATCTGTCATGGAACATTGCAGCGTTGTCCCTGGTGCTCGTGTAAGCCCTCGAATAAGCTTGAATATTCGCATTTTGCGCATAATCTTAACAGAATGATCTCAAACAACCACTTCCCGTTAGTACTTGTGTTTCAGCCACGAATTTCATCGGATATGTTGTACAATATATGCCTGGTGCGATAATTTATAGGACTTTACAAAATATTTTCGTCAACATAAAATGCAAAGTACACTTTTGTGCATGTAATTCTTCTTGAATGTCGCACAAAATTACAGACGGCGCGGGAAAAGCTCCTTTGGTCAAAGCTCATGATTTATAACACATTATGTATTTGCTTCGCTCCTGCGCTATTGTTACCTCGTTTCGTCAAACCAGTACACAAAGATCATTAGGTAATCTAGTTACGCTTCAGAAGCAAGCCTTGCGGCCTTTTGCTGAGCTACCAGGGACATACGCGTGATCTATTTCTGAAATATAGAATTGCCCGAGTTGACCACCTACACGAGTATCAGCTTACGAGTTTTTCCAAACGCGAAACGACTGGGGATACCACTCATATCAGGAGCATCGAGGATTTGAAAACCAACCAATCGTCTCGCGTAAACCGATACAGTGAACAATGGGCATTTCCGCGTCCACGCACAAGCTATGGCCTTCAAAGGCTTTCTTACTGTCTTCCCTCAACGCTAAATAAATATAAACTATACGATGAAAACATACGTTTTGTTCCTAAAAAACCCATTACACCAACTGCTGTTGTGAGTGTGACCTTTCTTATGCGTCTTCTCAAAAATATTTCCTGCGCCATTTCAAATCGCTAAATTCCCGTTTTCTTGTTTTCGTTTGCTGTATGTATGTTTTTTTCAATGTTGCTATAAGTGTATGTATGGACCATTCTTGCCATGTTGCTGCTTGTGTTTTCTAGGGCAGGTGGGACTAGTCAAGCTGTCGCTATGCAGCTTTTATCCTACCCACCTTGTGGTTTATATGTGTTTTTTATGCATGTTGTATACTTATTTCGGAAGTTTCTTACACTAGAGTGATGCGAGTTAACAGCGTAAATGAAACGCAACGCGGAATGCTCTACGCTTTCGGTTTTGAAATACTGCTGTCAAGTGCTCAAAGAAATGAAAAAAAAAAAGAGTTGTGCCCTAGGTTCGTTGGTCGGTGCCTTGTGGCGTGATTTCTCAAACCCGCTGCGAGGGATTATCCATAAGTGGGGCGGCACTGTGTTCGCTGGTTTGTTCCTCAGTACTTATAGGGGACTCCGTGCAAGAGTTCTTCCTCCCCGTGTTCTCGTGCTTCCAATTGCACTTATGTGTGTTCTCAAATCAGCCTATCTGTATGCCCTGTTAAAGAGCCCTAATTGTTAAAAAAAATGTTGCTGGCTTGATATGTCAGCTTCACGACCATATCCCTAGAGTTTGTATCGCTCAAGGTTGAACGGCGGGTTTGTTGGTGGTTCATAGCATCCAGAGGTATAGCGCATCCAAGACTGGACAGACAGACAGACAGACAGACAGACACGCACACAAATGATTTTCAACCAACAGGATTTTTTGTTGCTTACATTTGTTGAATGTTAGCGCTGTGTGTGTGTGTGCGTGTGTGTGCGTGCGCGTGTGTGTGTGCGCGTGTGTGCGTGTGCGCGTGTGTGTGTGCGCGTGTGTGCGTGTGTGTGCGTGCGCGTGTGTGTGTGTGCGCGTGTGTGCGTGTGCGTGTGCGCGTGTGCGTGTGCGTGCGTGTGCGCGTGCGTGCGTGTGCGTGTCATTCGCTTCACCCTGTATTGCATGTACAATACTTTTGAATGCTTTGTATCGCTCGCTGTGTTACTATGGCAAGCTTGCTTCAAATTTTTCGTAGTATGACACTATAGTTTTGACGCTTTTCTCGCCACACATTACCACATTGAACATGATCACATAGTATTGATAGTATGATTTTTGTGCGATGCAGCTGCACTTATTCGACCTGTTATAACTAAAAAAAATCTCAGTTTGTAAAACAGCGCATGTTTTGGTGTTTCATTGAGTTTTCTTTTTTCTTCCTCTCGAACTTCGTTCTCTTCGCGAAATCGTGCCACTGAAAGCAGCAATAAATCCACACAAACTCAACTTTTCTTTCCGCCTTTTATAAATTCCCGTTTGTAAAAATATACCGGGCCACACATAAGTGTTTTCTACAGGTATAAATGAGTAATTACTATAGAACGTTGAGCTAAAGCGCTCAGTGCGAACCATGTGAAGGAGGAGAAGAAGAAAACCGTCATGGAAGCAACGCGTTTCTACTCCGCCGGAGGACCACAGATGACCGCGATCAGAAAAAAACTGGTCATCGTCGGCGTGGGTGAGGGCAGCCAGAGGCGTCATCGAAACGTCTTCGGTGATGGCGAGCTTCCGGATGACTCTGTGCCCGCCGTCGTAGAGAACTATGTCGCCATCATCGACGTCTGGGCTGAGGTGGTCAGGTGGGACACAGCGGGGCAGGAGGACTATGACCGGTTGCGGCCTCTGTCCCACCTGAAAATAGGCGCGACCTTGACGCGCTTCAGCATCGACTCCCCCGACTTCCTGCACAAATCGGAGTCATGGAGGACGGAGGTCCGCCACTTCTGCGCCAGCGTGTCCGTCATCTTTGCAAAGGTGATGAACCCCGCCAACCACTTGCTCATGCTGGCAGATCCAGCCATGACGAAGCACAAGCACGGTGTTCCTGAGGAAGGGAGTACCACGTCGGTGAAGACCAGTGCCTACGGGTCACCTGGAGTACTCCGCCAAGACCAAGGTCGATGTGTGCGAAGTGTTCGATAGCGCAAAAGACTGCCACCTTACACAGGTCTAGAGGCTGCACAGGATTGAATTTATTCTTCGATATAGAATAAACCTCTACCATTCCCCGGCGAGAAGCCAGATGGGGGCTGGAAGAGCTTCTCTCGATCCAGTGCCTTAGTCATTGCAGTTAATCTGCTCTACGGTAACAGCTCTTGGTTGGGTATTGATTCTCCAGAACATTTAGAGAGGTTTATTCGTTACATTGGTAGCTGCTGAACAGCACTATCAATGTAACGGCGTTGGGTTCGATTCCGATGAGGCTGCCGCACTTCTTTGGGAGTAAATTCTCAACCTTTGTGTATATATAGGGTGTCCCAACCATCGAGCACCAAGGTATTAAAAAATAGGAACTGTGTTGCGCGAAGAATACCTAGTACATATAGTTTGAAGTATGCTGAAGTGGTCACTAGTAGTTTCTTCACTAATAAGATTTGAGTAAATTATTTTGATAAATTTTCTTACTCGACGAGTACTCACCTAATATAAAATTGTGAATGAGGCATATTTACATATATTTCTGAGTGACATCTAACTGCGATACTTTCAGCCGCTCACTAAAAAAACAGCAGTGAAAACCACCAAAACACCCTAAACAAACCTCCAGAAATAACCTAACAGTAAAATTCTCAGTCCTCACTACGTCTACATAATGTGAATGTCCGAAGCCCTGGCTACAGTCTAGTCACTTTGGTCTCTCAGTCTTGTCATCGCCAGAATGGAACACTCTGGTTCCGTTAGTGTTTTAGTTGCGTCGATCAAAGTGTCTTGAAAGTCCTAACTCGGTCAGGTTGCGTCCAACGTCGAAGGTACCGACGAACCGGACAAATCGTTCCGATGCGTAGCGGCCAAACAAGCCGCCAGCAAGGCGCGTATTCTGAAACGCTCCTTACCTCAGTGAGGGGGCCTTAGCTGCTTGAGGACGCCTTATAACCTTATCACGTATTCTGGAACGCTCCTTACTAAGGTTCCCTCACCGAGGCCCTCCTTGGTGCTCCCTCAAGTTGGAGGTAGCGCTAGGGAAACCTTCGTGTCTCCTTACCTCGCTCCTCGCACTGAAAGGGTGCTTCTCTGCAGTACTTTGTCAGCGACACTGAGTCAGATTTCTCATTTTAGATCAATTCTTTGTGCTTCTGCACAAGCTCTGTAATTATATCCTTCTCGTCGTCGCTGAAAAATTGCTTGCCTGGCATATTTTCCAACGTGCAGCTGAAATGCTGTCAAACTTTTCCGTTAAGATGGTGCGGCGCGAAGAGGACAAGGTACACAGAGACGACGAGCACGGAACGGTTACTGCCAACTCAAGCTTTTTGTTTATTACTGTGTACAGGCATTTCATAGGAAGAGAGAAAAAGGAAAGAAGAAACACAAGACATGCAAAACAGTACATATAGAAAGGCCCCCTCATCGCCTACTGTTCGTGCTCGCGTCTTCCAGGAATGACAGCTCTTGCTTGGATTACGCTAAAGATGACTTCTTATTCATGGGCATTCTTTGCATGCCATGCGAGCTGCTTCCACAGTGATGCGGTAGTCCGGGTAGGATAAAATCACGTTGGTCTGAGCAAACCCACGGGCGCAGCCACATGCGCTACAATGTATACCCAGGAAACCCTCCCTTTTTTTCCTCCGGATTATCTCAGCCACTGAGACTAGGAATCCCTCATGATACAGGCGAGTGACCTGCACCTTCAAGGTGGCGCCTACTATGTCGCAGCAGGACTATTTTAATGCATTGTCAAAATAGCTATTGTTAAGGCTTTCTTCAAGTTTACTGTACGCAGATGAGAACAGTAGGATTAGTGTGTACACGCGTGGTTCATATGTCCAGCAAGGATTGTTACTGGTGAAATCGAGCTTAAGGTCAAAGAATCGAACGGAATCCTAGCGTGGAATATGTGTTATGACCAGAGTTGGGGGGGGGGGGGGCGTATACGTTCTTCAAATATGCCGATCAGTTGGAATGCAACTTCGAGGCACCACACTAAGACTACTAAGAAATCGTCCACACGTCTGAAGGTTCTCGGACAATGGGTTCCTGGGAACCGCCCCTGTAAGACTGTCTCGTTTGCTAAAAAAAAAGACTCCACAAAAGCGTGATGCACGACCCGATAGACACGCCCTCTTACTAAATGCAATCATTTACTTGGACATAAGCACATTCGAGATAAAATTGCCCAAAATTGAGGAAATTTCACAAGCTTAACACTGCTTTGTTTTGGAAATCAATCTCGCCCATGTCCTAAATCCTTTAAACGATCATTATTGCTTGCTTCCACATAACGGGCCGTTGAAATGGATCAATGAAAGGATTGAGCTCTAGTGTTGCTAGACTATATCTTTTCTCCTGTTGCAACAGTCGAAAGTTAGACGGAAACGTCTGTGTCCGTATATCGCAAAAAAAAGCAGTGTACCCGTTATTTATCGGTATGCATTAAAGAACTCTATTCTTGCTTGAAAGCGAATGTTCAGTCAGTAATTCAGAGGTACTCTCGAACCCAGACATCTGAAACACGCGCCTTACCTTACTGAGGCGCTTTGCAAAGGAAGGTTGAAAGAAGCTTTTATAAAACGCTGGCTCCTTCAAGGAGTTCCTTAAGTTAAGGAGGAATGAAGGGCTGCTCACGTAAGGTAACTAAATTGTCTGAGGTAAGGAGCGTTTCAGAATACGGGCGTAAGCCTTTTTCCCGGCCGCCTTTGCTGACGTGGCTAGGCGTCTTCGTCGATTCTGCTTAACTATAAACTTGGCATCTGCTCCAAGTGGCGACGTGGCGTCCCAGAGATTGTGGCTGGCCGACCTTCGAAGGGAGACTGCTGCTGATGCCCCCAGAACTGCCACAAGAGGCTGCAGCACCTTCGACGAGCCTCGCACTTACGTCATCGAGGTCGATGGACGCTCCATGGAGTGCTAGCGTCACGACATCCGGATCTGAACGCCCGCTACTCCAGTCGCCAGTAGAAAGCTGACGAGGCAACGTTCTTCAACCGGAAACCCCGCAAACAATGCCAACTCATCTTACTCCCACATTCATTTTCGGCTCGTGTCACGAGCGTTGAGCCTTGTGCCACTCCGTGCACGCGCTCGTGCCCTTTCGAGTGCCTCTCCAGCTGCTTCTTCGTAGTCGTCTTTGCGCGATCTTACTCATGACACACGTCACATTTGCACACGCGCAGTTGGGAAATCGGGATCTATCGTAGATTTAGTTTTGCTTGACAGGCAATTTTAAGAATAAGTCTTGGTGGAGGCTGGCCTTTCGGATCATAAGAGTTTATTTGGAGAAAAGCATACCATTTTATGTTCAAAGCTGGTAGCACAAGTACGCATGTAAGGTTTTGACAGACGATGACACAAGCATTACTGATCACATTTCGCTATGTTTAGATAGCTTCAGTCAGACGAATGATGTCAATGCAATGTGGGTGAATTTAAATGTGTATTTCACTGCGTGAACACGGTTGTGCCAATTCGAACGGAAAAAATAAACAGAACCCAGGGATAACACGTGAAATCACATTTAACACGAAAAATTAGCCCTGAACGAACGAAGTAAAGAAATGATCACAAAATTTCGGCACTAAGCGCTGCATTGCGCACGAAGATGATTGCTGGTAAAACAACTTTCTGTGATGTGACATTGACTTATTTTATGAAGAACGATCCCCACAGTTTTCGGCGTCATTTGTCACTGAGTAACGAAAGTCCAAGGGACATTGTCGTTAATGTTGAACTTTTGTCGGACTCCTCGCTTATGACAGCTTGCTTTAATGATTTTTTTTCAATCCGTCTTTACTGATTGTTCTGCAGATGGTTTTCACTTTCGCGCTTGAATCCCCGTACATTTAACCAATGCCAGATATAAAGGTATCAAATGAAGGTACTTTTTCCTAAAATTAAACACAAGAAATCTATGGGTCCAGACTGCATATCAAAGAAGTTTTTATGCAGGTATGCGGAATGAATGACCCTCTCTCTCGAGATCAGATGACTAGGTAGTTGCGAAAGTTGTCCCGGTACACAAATCTGGTGAAAAGCATAAGATTGAAAACTACCGGCCTATTTCATTAACATGTGTGCGCTCCAAGTTACTTGAACTCATCTTAAATGTAACTATAGATCTTTTTCAATACAAGAAGCCTTTCTTTCCTGACCAACATGGCTTTCAACGGAACATCACCACTGTCACACAGTTGGTAGAAACAAGGCTTTCGACCGGGTGCTACATATCGAATACATAAGCTAATGGAAATGAATATAAATGATAAAGTTGTTACGTGGAAACACTCATACCTTAAAGGGCAGACACACCACGTGAAAATAAACGATGCCAAATTTAATCGGTTGACAACATCAGGCGTACCACAGGGATACGTCTTAGAACCCCTTCTTTACTTAGCTTACATAAACGATATTGTTCATCACATAGGCCACGACATAACTGCCCGGTTATTGGCAGATGATTGCCTAATATATCGTCAAATTAATAACCAGAATGACCAGGCGTCACTCAGGCGAGCTCTTAAAGCTGTAGAAGGATGGGACGCTAAATGGAAAATTAAAATGATTCAATCCAAATACGTCATGCTCAGAGTTACCAAACCAACAAAGCACGTTATTAAATACAATTATGAGATGAATTCCAGAAGTTTCACCAAAGCTGACATGGTAAAATACGTAGACTTAACCCTTTCAAAAGACAAGTTGGAAACCGCAAGCGAACAAAATCTGTACAGCTGCAGAAAAAAGATTGCGTTCCTTCGTCGCAAAGTAAAGCTAGCAACACCATCCGTAAAGCTGCCTGCATAATTGGCCTACGTAAGACCAACGTTAGAATATTCCAGTGTAATATAAGATCAGTTCATATCGGGGTTAATAAATCTCATTGAAGATATAGAGAAAAGCTACAAGGCTAATTATATCGCGGTATTCTCGAAATTACTTTCGGAAATGCTTCGGTTGCTTGAATTAATCACGCTGAGTCAACGCCACAAACTTGGTAGACCTAAATTTCTTTATCAAAATCACCCTAATATTGTCACGTGGTTGTAATAGTGAAGGCCGCAGCAAGACTGGGAAATACGGAACTATTTGGGCGAACTTGTGACCGGAAAATGAAAATTCAAGGTACAACAAATTTGCGCTGTGCACTGATAGCGGCGAGAACAGTCGTCGGCCGTCGAGTAATTGGACCATTGGTGGAATGCGTCTTTTTTACATTAGTCATCGAACCTTCCAGCGTTGTCGCTGGTGCTCGCGTGAGATCTCGAATAAGCTTGAATATTCGCATCCTGCGTGTAATCGTGCGCGCAACAAGCTCGCGCAGATCTTGTTGGGTACTTGAGATGTTCTTTTCAAAAACAAACCAGTTGTTAGATTGCGCTTGTTTGTGTGCTCTTTTCTTCGTCCTTGTTTGTTTCGCACAAGTGGCTAGAAGATGAAATTGTAGTGTTATGCGAAGTGAGGATGGCAACTAATTCTTTTGGATCTGATCTCGCGTAAGTCTACAAAACGCTGGTGTAAGAATACGCCGCTCCAGGGAGAGATGCTCTTTCCGCGCAGTCTCTTCGCGTTGACAGCGCAGCACGTAGAAGGGCATGCTAGGCGCCCGCTGATGGCGGCCGAGATAACGCGCACGCGCCAGCGATCGCGACTGCGCGATTAGAATTAAAGTTTAAAGTTGCTGCTCGAGCGACACCCCCCCCCCTCCCCCTCGACTCTTTACATGCTCGTTCAAGACGGGCGGGGCGCTTCCTCTCTGCTTCGATGGCAGGCCTCCCGAACGGGCTGATGTTACTGCATGCGCCCTCCGAGCGACGAAGATGGGCAGGCTTGTTTGATCTCTGCTTCAGCCGCGTTCACCGCCCCCGCTCGCGTGCTTTTACCCGCGGTAAAAGATACAATGCGTGGGGGGGGGGGGGATGTTATCAATTCGGAATTTATACGGGACATAACGGTGACGGCAAAATCCTGTCGAGAGTGTCCATATAATTTCCATCGCAATAAAATAAATAAGTAAATAAAATAAATATACAGGCCAACGCACATGCAGCAGTCCCTTTACAAGATAAACTTAAGGAAAGCTGAGCAAGCTGGCTGCTTCAGCTCTTATCTAAAACCTGTCACAGAATGTTCTTCAATGTTTCGGTTGCTGCTGCTGTTGGCGCAAGTGTTGGGAGTGACGGCCGTGAGTCTGAATTCGGTTCTTTGAACTCTTGTTCCTGCGAGATACAAGCCGAAGAAATAAACATTCCAAGATAAACACAGCCATGAGTAGATATGTAACAGATGTATATAACTAGACTCCAGGCTTCTACATGCTACAAGCACAATGAGATTATGAGGCACGTCGTAGGGGAAGGTGGGTGGGGGTGACTAGACTGATTATGACCACCTGGGAGACTACAATGCGGACATAATCTAAGTAGGTGGGTGGGCGGGTGTTCTGTCAAAGTGGTAGAACTAGGGGGCAAAGGTGAATGGGTAATTGTGCATAAAATGTCGCTGTATGTAAGGGAGTATGACCTTCGATAAATTTTAATTCATTCAACACTGTGTGCAAAACATACTGCGCAGTTTGTTACAATAAATAATTTACAGCATATGAACTCGTTCGTAGAGCAATGTTCGAAGGAACACCGCAGCACTCTGGCATCTGCGACTTACCATGCACCGACTTAGCATTGTACCCTGTGCAAGAAGACGAGGACACAAAAAAGCATGCTAGTGTGTGTTGCGTTTCAACTTTACCCTGAAGGCTCTGATGGGTCAATTTGACAAAGCTAGTGCAACCGCCTAATTTACACCTGGTAAGTCAGCACAAACTTTCAAGTAGTACTCGCAATACAATGCAACTTACCAGCTCTTTGTGGCATAATGCCATCGATGACAAGTTCATGCTGAAATTTCCGTCGATTAGAGACGGCTGCCTCGTATTCGTTATCAAACTTTCTTCTAGATATGGTAACTGCAAGAGCAAAAAGGAAAGAAAGAAAAACAAGTGCCCATTTTTAGATATGCACTCCTAACCCGTAATGTGGACATATTGAGGTCCCTGCTTAGAGAGGTAGGATTTAAAAACTTTAGGTCCACTGCAGATATAAACGGTAATCACATAACAGCTGACCGCTGCGGCTCCGCGATGGTTTCGTACAAAGAGTCCGCAAGTTTTTGTTGCGAGAGCAACGGACGTTTTCAGAAAGCAACGTGCGCCCCTAGCGGCAGCTGGTAGCCCTGAAGAAAGCACGACGGCTACGTTATTCACTATCACCACCATGCATTTGCATGACAGGTGTGATAGGCTCAAGCATCGTGAGGAGTTTCATGGTACTTTTGTGTCAGGAAATCCTTTGCAAGCATCCCGTTTCTTTTTTGCGTGAACGCAAATATCTGTTCATCACGCTTTGAGGCTTGAAAAACACCAGGCCTGCATGGAACACACAGCACAGTCTCAGCACAAGCTGCTCTTAGGACTCTCACTGCAAGTACTGAGTATATAGAGTAGTGGTCTAATGTACAGAAATTACAGATCCGAAAAGTATGTTGCGAATGATATTCAATTTAACGCTATGCAGACCTTGCTTATAAGCACGAAGGCCGCATAAGACCATGGCATGATAGTGGCGAGCAAACATCATGGCAGTCCGTTCGCTGCTATTGAGGCTAGAGAAAGATGTAGATTTATTGTATAACATTTTCACCCAGCATTACGTAGGGAAACGCGACAACTGCAGCGAGCGAAATGACACTCGTGTTGTCTATCGCTTGAACACAAACACGGGTGAGACACAGCACGCATCGTGATATGAACTGTCTGCTGACTCCCGTCAAGATTACGCGCACAAGACCCATCAAAGTACTCAGTTACTGCCGGAGCCTCTTTTGTCACTTGTTTACAGAACTTCGCCGACAAGGAGGCACGGCACAGGTCTATGTCGCGTAACCCTAGCACAATGCAGCGTCCTGGTTAAATTCCATATGGATTCAGCACATTGACCTAGGCTATAGTGCCATCATTAAAAGCGAGCACGTCATAAAGCTTACATGTTTTCTATTTGATATGTCCAAGAAAAATTTTTAAACCGCGTTTCCATTCGACATTAGTGAAAGACTGAGTTGAGTTTTCCATTTAAGAATAGTGCCGACTTAGCTAGCCGCCTGCCACTGAAGATGGTTCAAGCCTCAAGAACAGGTGCTCGAAGGAAAGCTGTCACGTTTGCCAGCATGCTAGCAAATGTGAGAGCTTTGTAGACGCATTGGTTCTGAACGCTTGGAAGGCTGTGGGGCTCCTCTGGGAGATTAGTTTTGATAACCACTTGAACCCGTGCAGACTGCTGCAAAAGCGATGTTTTTTGCATACCTTCTTCATTCTTGGCATCGCACGAAGTTCCAAACTGTAGACTCAACGAACACACCTGCCTCGCAATTTGACACCGAACGAAGACACGTACAAACAATGCGCACGAAGAGTCTTTTGTGGCGGCTAGAGTTGACTGCTTAAAAGAAATTTGTTGCCAGACCAAATGTTTCATTCCCCCTAAATATGTAAAAAGCTCTGGCTTCACTGTTTTTCAGCATTTTTAGCTGAGAACGAATAGATTCGCAGAAGGGTAGGAACTGGGATGTGGCAGACCGTACAGGTTTCGCAACAAGTTTTTGTCGCAAAAAAATGCCGCGAAGAGAAAATGACCGATTCTTGTTCAGAAAAGGCTGCAGAGTTGAAATAGTGCGAGAAACAAAATATTGTTTTTCAATATTTCTGCCTACCCTCTTCTCTTAACGCGCACTCGTAGCTTCTCATAAGCCTAGCAACTTTTTACGGCCCCTTCGTGGTTCATATCAGAAAACGAGGTCTAGTAGACGTCCAATTACCTACAGTCGGATGCAACTTTAAAAAATTCACGGCATTCTCTCCTTAAAGGCAGATGCAGACATGTCTGCACCAATGGGCGCACACTCCAGACTGACGTCATGAGCCGGGCGGCCGGTGACCATGCCTTTGGAGAACATTCTCGAGTATGTGCGGCGCCATAGTTACGGAGGTGATCATCAGCCGTGCTTCAGTTGACTGGGTGGCCCCCTCTCCACACTTCTTAAAGGGGCACTGACACCAATTTTCGAAGGCGAGTTTACTCTGCCATACAAATCTTATGCAGAGACGGTTCTGAGCAAGTTTGAAGCTAAGTAAATAAGTAAATGCTAATAAGATACCTAATTTTTAAAGTCAATTTTCGCATGGCACACCTACTGAAGTCGAAACTACACTAAGGCAAAATTACCCGAAAGAGGAGTAGCGGAGCCCTATAGGGACGCGCGATGAACGGATAGTCTGCGAAGGAGCAACCGCAGAGGGACGCGTGCCGTGTGCAAACCAGTTAGTCCGCAAAGGGATCAACCATGCGGGAGATTCAGGCCGTGTGCAGAGATACGTTCCGTGTGCAAACCGTTGTCAGGGGAACTAACCGTCCTCCTCGCTGTTGGTTCAGTCTTCCCACTTGTGCTCGTGGTGGCGAGTTGGCGGTTGTGTCGCGCTCGGAGAGTTCGACGATCTAGGAACTACACCGCGGTGCCTTAGATATACACGTATGCGTGGATGAGCGTGTGGTGCTGCTTTTACGTTTCGCCGAGCCGAAGTCGGAGCTGGTCTTACACGTCGCGACGCCGCCCTATATATCTAAGGTGTGGTCACGGCACTGCGCCCACCGGCTGGGAATGGTGGCCGAGAAGACAGTAGGCATATCGGATCCACGATTTCAATCTGACTCTGGGCAGAAATCGGCGCTGCATTCTTTCACAAGTAAGTGATCATTCTTTACTCTGGTCAACGTGTCGCGTGCGCGAAACGGGCTCGATCGTATTGTATATCGCGCGCACGAAATACACCGCGAAGGCCGGCTTGGACGTCAGCTCGCCTGTGCTTTTTGACCGCCTGGAAATTGGCTGCCATTGCCGTCGGTCGTCCGGACGCTCGCTCATCGAGGGTTCACCGCGATGATGAGCTGTGGGCTAGCGATATTGGGCAGAGACCTCGCTGCTGCGCTGCTACTCGTCCAAAACGCATTGCGGTGGCCGGCAACGAGCTCGGTTGTATGTCACGATCTTGAAGTGCGCCACCATGGACGGGCGGGTGGCTTTAGCTAGCAGACTTTAGCTGTGCTTCGGAACTCAGGAGCTTGGTCGCCATTACTGTCGGCTTCCCCGTCGCTCGCTCGCCGCCGTTCGTGGCAGCGGTACCGCGTTCGCTCACTCTTCTGCTCGAGGATCGCTGGCGGTAGTGGCAGCTGACGCGCTTGCTCGAGCTGTGCGACACCGCTCGCAGAAAACTCGCCGACTCATCGGCGCCGCAGCACGGTGGTTGGCTGCGGCTGCCGCACTTCAGTTGTTGCGCTATGTGGCCCGAAATGCGTCTTTGATGATGTATGACATCACGGTGAAATTATTTGCATGCCATATTTTAGATGTGTGTTTTTATTTCACCTTGCACGTATTTGCCATGTGCGTGCGTCTTCATCCTCTGTCACGTATGACTCACTATTTGCATCTTTTTGCGATTTGCAGGATGTAGCCGTTGTCCACAACGTGCAGAATGCCGTGTGCGCTAGTGCGTGCAATGTCAGTCATCTAACGCTTCCGTTGGAGCAGCTTCACAAAAAGGACTGTGCGAGATATGACAACGCGGCTGGACCTGTATTGGACATTTTTACAGTGAATTCAATGAAAGAAAGCAGAAATTTATATGTATAGAAAAAATAAAACGTTTTATTGTCTCGCTTTTGTCTCTCGTTGTCACATTGACTGCGAAAGCAGTGATACACGCATGACCAAATAGTTTTTCGCGTGTTGTTTTCTGCGCCATTTTTTGCTCACCGCGGGAAACAAGCGAGAAAAGTATTAAGCCTTGCGGAGAGTAACTGTAGAAAATCATCCCTGGGTATTAACGGATCATTTGAACTGGGGATAAAAAGTTCATCCGAATGGAGTATTTGAACTGACCGTTCGTCCGGCGAGGTGCAACTGTGGGGGGGTTGCCCGGTAAGGTGTAAATGTGAGGACTAAATTTTAGTCCATTGAGATAATCTGTGGGGACTAACAGTTAGCTGCATGGGGACTAACTGTTAGACCCGGTGTCATTAGTCCTTAAAGGGATTAACTGTTGTGGAAACTCCATTAGTCCCCAAAAGAACGAACCGCACATCCTTTTAACACCCCTTTGCCTAAGTGTGTAGCATGCCGTCAGGCTACAGTACTAATTCTGGTGACTTCGCGCACCAATATGGCCATCTGCAATGAAGTCAATTGACAAAACATTCGAAAATCGCCGCTTGTGAGTCACTAACGGAGCCACAGAGCAGAGTGCCCGTGGAAACGTCACGATATCTTGCGCGAGCACGCCAACAGAGGCTCATACCGCGTTGTGACATCAGGGTACAGTAGGAACCAAAACTAGCTTTTAAAAACATACTTAATTATTTTCAGGGTGTAGTCACGCTTAGCAGTATATTTTCTAGACTACTTAGAGTACGGCCGTCGTACACAAAAGGAAAACGACAGTTGAAAAATTTCGTGTCAGTATCCCGTTAAGTTGTCTGACTATAGTTTAAAAACCCAATTGATCTCAGAAAGAATACGACTGCGGCATGAAAAACCCCAACTCACGAGCGCAGTCATCGTGCTTCCCTCGACGCCCATCTCCGTGCACTCCATGACTGTGCTCAGACAAAACCGTTCTTGCCGATTTGACCCGAAAATCGGACTGGGTAGCGGCTGAGCAGACGATTCCGCGAAGGCAGTGTCCAGTGTAGATGGCGAAGACGCGGGAGCGATCTCCGCAGTTGGCGATGAGGCAACATTGCAGCTAGTTGACCCCACCTGACGCTGTGAAAAACGAACACAGCGCAGCCACCACTTGCAAGGGGTATCGTGAAAATCTACATTGCAACCATGACTGACAAAGTAAGAAAAACCTACCGCACTGCACATGCAATGTCCGCATAGCCACGATGTTGCACCGTAACCTTACGACATCATTCTGCCAAGCGAAGTATAAGTGAAATTCTAGTTTTCCACTGCAGCTGCAGTGGAAAATGTAGCCTGATTCGGTTGGCGTCCACTAAAATATCAGGGTTGGTCCTGTACAGTTGATCCTCCACAAAGCGAAGTCAAAGTAAGCACTTTACCATATTCACACGATCGCACTTCGACTAACATGATTTAAACTTGAAAATCTAAAGCTGCAGAGCCAACTTGTAGTTGAATCCCGAATCTGACACCAGCGGCAGTAAGAATAATGAGAAATCGGTGTGGTTTGAACTGTATATTCGCTTTCCGCCTTAGCCATTGGATAAGGTTGTTCCGCGACTTTTTCGAAAAGACCTCCATTTTTAAACCTTACTGCATGCAGCAGAGTTAAGAAAGACACCATAAATTTGATATATGGTAAGCACGGCTCTTGTGGGAGAGGCGATCATTGATTGAAGAGCCGCTGTTCTAATCAGCAACGGCCAATTTGTTCGAGGGGCACAAGCAATTGACGGAAGAGCTCCGAATTGGCTCTCCGACACGTTTTTTCGACTGTTGCATGCTACTGTTGTGCTTGACTGTTGTACTTTATCATCACAAGTAGTCCGTACAGCAACTAAAACGTTAACAAATGTCTCTTGTGAAATACACCCACGCTTTTTCTCTTTTTTTGTGTGCTGCAATATAGGTAGGTATACTCATAATCGAGTCTGCTGTCCCATGATCCCATATGGCAGCGTGACCTGCAAACTTTTGACCACTCCTGTACATGGTCTTATATGGACATCAGGTTATAGAAAGCTGAATAGTTTGTTGTATCCAGAATTTCATTATGATTAAGTTCACTATATCGAGGTTTAACTGTTCTGTAGTGTACCACAGTCAGTGGTAACTCGTATGCTCACACCCGTGATTGCGCGAGAGTTTGTTGACGAGGCTGGCGATGCTAGGTGTGCACCGTCACACTTGGCCATCTCCTCCCTGATGACACGTCGGTAAGCTGCCAAGTCTGGGCTCGGGAAATGCGAAACTGTTGCTGCACGGGCACTGCAGAGTGCTGGGCCACCTGCGTTCTCGTCGCAATCAGATTCTCCCGATTCATTATCTTTGCCATCATCAGGCTTCGATTCCAGTCTTCTGCAATGAGAAAAAAAAAGTTTGCATTGCAAACTAAAATTCATGAGGACCCTTACACACCGGAGTTCCTGCAGCATCTGCTGTCCGTTGCTCTTCAAATTATGGCGACTCGCTGTAATTTGCACAAATAAAGATAGGATTCCACCATGATTTAATTATTAGTCGTTGGGGTTTTACATCCCAAAACCACAATACGATTACGAGGGACGTCGCAGTGGAGGGCTCAGGAAATTTCGACCACTTGGATTTCTTAAACGGGTCTTAAATGGGTCTCAAGCATTTCGCTTCAATTGAAATGTGGCCGCCGCGACCGGGATTCGATACCACAGCCTTCGGTTCCACCATGATTTGTCAGCAGACAAGAAGCACAACACGGTAATGGTCCGAATGCGACCATGACCTTGTACAGCCTTTGTCGTGTTCGCCCAGAACTTTCTATAGAGACACTAATGACATACAGATCCTCTCAGATGTCCCGTAAGCAAATGCGTTGGCAGCAAATTAAAAATCTATGCGAAGGTTCCTGCCAAGTCTCTACATACCATATAACTATATATATATATGTGTGTGTTTCAATACATGTGTACGGAAAGCCTAAAATGTAAGGGAAATTCAGTGTTTGGTTGCTGCATTCACAATTAGTTTCCTTGTGGTGGCAGATATCTTAACATGTATAGAGGTATAACTTGCAGCAGAAGTTGGAGAAATTAAAATATCTTTCATTTCTGGAGACCGGCGGTCGGGTCAAGTGGGAGAATTAGGGACACTTTCCTGCAAATAGCCTTTTGGCGCTTTGTTTCCAAAAAGCGACCACTGGTAATTTTAGCAGAGGGAAGAAATCCCGACGATTTTCGCCGGCGAAACTGAAAGGAGTAAGAGCCCAACTGCCATATTTCTCAGAGATGTCCAGAATGAGCGAGCGCCGTTATTTCAACCATCGATCGACTTATTTTCATGGGTGTGCGGGCCGCGCTTGCTGTAGTAGAACGTATGGCACACATACGTCAATGAATGAAGAACTAACACCTCTGCAATTGCTGTCGTGAACTATGACATTCTAGTCGTCTGCTAATTGCACTCATGGGCACTTCCATTTTGGTTTCGCGTGTGAACTTCGTCGAGTTTGATTGCTCAGCAAGAATTACCAGCGGCCGGTTTTTCGTAACCCCTGAGCGGCAACAGGCTCTTCGCAGGAATGGCTTAAATCACCCATTTGACCTGACCGCCTGTCTCCACTACCGAATTAAAAAGCTAATTGAATTTCTTTAATTAGTGCTGTGACTGATGTCTATAGCCATCTTAAGGTGTCTGCCACTACAGAAAAAAAAAGATGGTTGATCCCTCTGTCATACGAATCGGTATAACACGAAAGCGAAACGTGTCGTCACAGAAGTAGTTGATTGCTTTAGTGCATTGGTATATCAGAGCTTGTATAATGTCTATTGTTGTTTGACAGATGTAGCACCGATGTGGACGCACTCACGTTGACGCCTAGTCTCCGTTAGTCTCCGTATCGACGACTAACGCCCATGATCATGATTTAACCCTTGAGGTAGCTGAAGTTCTTAACATATACGTGGACACCACATATGGGGAATCCCGCGCAATATCGCGTCAACAAGCACATAACAACACTTATACTCGGTACGCACTACCAAAGCGTCGTGAAACGCGAAGAGAAACGCTACGCGCGTTGTGTCTTCCCTCTAGCCTCGCAGTTAATTCTCACAGGGCGAGCGGGGAACACGGTGCGACAGCTAGGCGAGCGTCGGAGAACTATTTTTCGATATGGATGGACGCTATGATCGAGGGTTGGGCTGAAGCCACCACCTCGCGGTGTGTTAAACGAAATTACACTTCTATTAGGAAACGCACCGAATGGGACGGTCGCAGCAAGGGCGCGTTTTTTGTTTTTTTTCTAGCCTGGTGGAACACATGACACCACCCCGTTATAATGGGGACGCTCGTAGCATCCATCTATCCATTTATGCAAGAGCACTGAGAGGAAAGTGTGAAAAATAAAAGGCGCATTCATGTAGCCTCCGTTAGGTGTTTCGCGGTAGCTCAGTGGGCTAGAACATATGAAGTATTTCCGTCACGGAAATACGGCATGAAAATCTTGGTGGACCCCGGCATAAAACACTTTCGCGTTAACATAATTATGAAAGCAGCGAGCAAATATTTCTTTTCCTTTATTTAAGAGCATTTTGGACATTACTTGAAACACCATGTATAGGGGCACATTAAATGTAGCGCAAGTGACACATACATTGGGTACTGCATTAAAAAAAACTTCTGCACGCATATAATACTTCGGCCTTCTGAGTAAACATTGAAGGACATGTGCCTATCGTAAATCAAGCTAAATTATTTAATTCCTTTCGACTTTTTCAAGAGGAATATGAATAACAGCACACAGACGCTTGGAATAATGGCGACAATTCCAGCAGCTGCTGCGCACACCCCACGCAGCACTTGGTTACGCTTAGATAATAAAAGAATTAAACTATAGACAAGCCTCTATTAGATGGAATCGGACTTCGCGAAGAATCGCCACTGAAGTGCCTTTAACTTCCTGAAACGAATGTACTGAAACTTTGAAGCAGTGAAGTTAGCTCAGAAATTTAGCTCAACTGAATGAAGTTTACGGACGGAATATAAAAAAAAAAACGTAGAAAGAAGCCTGTTGGTTCCGAAATGTGACAGAAGTTTGTTCCTACGTTTCTATGTGTGTCCATGGTGGGCTGTTTTACATTTGTAATAATGCCCCTGGTGGAATGTACGCAATACAAGCTTAGCGTCGTTACTAGATAACGGCAGCTGTTCGTAGCCGGTGAGCTGAAGCATCGTAGTGAAGCATTGCTAGTCCATCGAGAAAATGAATGGCACCTTGATCTCTCCACCATATATTACACAAGTTGCGCGTGCGCGCCAAGTGTTTGTATTTAACAAGGTTTTCAATTCAACTCTCGAATCCCCGCAACCTCACCACAGCTTGCCTGGCGAACAGAAGCACTGTGCACTTATTTCGCTATTTGTCACATGCTCAGTTATCACAGAGAAGACTTCCTGAACCCACCAAGGCTTACTCGACAATGCTTATCTCCTTGCATGCCAAACAAAAGGTAAAGAGTTTAGACATACTCTGTCAAGTGTTTTGGTAAGAACTCCGGTAGGGTGAGAGGAGACACGTTCCTTGTTGCCTGCCTCCTCAGGGTCACATTATTGGGGAGGGGGAACTTCTCGGCGCTGCCACTTGGTTCAGGTGCGTCAGCTGCAATGATACGTAAGACCAGCCTAATACACATTCTAGAACAATTGCTGATTTTCTCGCATATAGCCTGCACTCCCAATGACAACCCACAGAAAAAAACGAAAAAAAAAAACCTGCTGTATTACCGAGAAGCAATGGAGCGATGTCTCACACAACGAAATTCGCCTATAACCAACACCCCGACTTTAACTCCGAATTATCTGTTTTGTACGGAATATAGGCCAGAAAATATGGTAATTGTTGGACTAGTAGCAACTTTTGCATTGCTGAAGAGGCAAATAAGTAACGAAAGGACAATAGAGCCAACGACTGTAAAGAGCGCTAGTCCTAACCGTTTAATAGTAGGACAGATTCTTCATGAAAGAACGTGAGCTTGGGGATGTTGGTAATCCATCTTAACACCGATAGCGCACCGAAGGGACCGTAACACAAAGAGAACGACGTGGACGCAGCGCTGCGTCCATGTCGTTACTGTGTGTTCCGGTCCCTTCGGTGCGCTAAAGGTGTTAAGAAGGATTCTTCATATCCTCCTGTCACGCGTATGTTTAATGAAGAAACAGTGCTCATGGTGGCCCACATTACAACATGTGGACTTTGTGCTCACTTCTGGCAGACTACCATTATTTGTTGCAAAGGTAACTGCTCTTTGAGACTTCCACTGGGAGCCTTTTTATGAATAAGTACCAGAGAACGACGTGAAAGTTAGCCGTCGGTCGCACTACTCGCCCCAGAGTGACTTCTTGTGCAGCTGCTATTAATACATAGTAGATGTGGCCCGCTTGTGATCATTGTTCATTAGGTATACGTGTGACAACAGGATAAGAGCAGGAAACAGGGGCGTAGCCAGAAATGTTTTTCGGGCGGGGTGGGGGGGGGGGGGTTCATCCATAGTTTATGTATGTTCGTGCGTTCGTTTGTATGTGTGCGTGTATATATACGCAAGCAAAATTGAAATATTTCGAGGGGGGTTTGAACCCCCCTACCCCCACCCCTGGCTACGCGCCTGGCAGGAAAGGTTCTACACAAAGAGTTCTGTGTGGCGTTAGTGTTCCTTTCCGGTATCCACAGTCATTTGCTAATTGAAGTAATCAGTAATGCACACTACTTTATACAGCACCACGCAAAGTACGGTATTTCTTCCCACGTCGGAGGTCCAGTGAAAACAAAAATGATGAGACCATGCTGTTTCTGCAACATTGCCTGCTAGGAATGAAACTATGGGAGCAGTGTGGTCAGAATACCCTCGGTCAATAGCTTTCGACACCTAAGACGAGGCAACGATTGCTGCAGTGGAAAAGCCGACGTCTCCACGACTGAAAATGTCTAGGCATGTCTGCAGCTTGCTAAAGTGCGTGTTCACTGCCCCCTTTTTTTGTTATTCAAGGTACTGCGCATCTGGAATTCATTCCCAAGGGCCAGGCTATCGAAAGAGTTCTGCTTTGTTTCAGGGTGTGCGAGGGCAAACCTTCCGTAAAAACAGCCCACTTGGAGGGGGGGGGGGGAGGGTGGTAAATGCTAGATGCTGAATGACGATATGTGGTCGCAGAACACACTGCGCGGGCCACTTTCTTGCTGGAATCAAGATGATTTGCCTTCCGAGTTCACCTTACAGTGGCTCTTTAAGTACAGTCTTGTCCCCAAATTAAAAACCCGGTTCAAGACGTTGACTGCCAATAAGTGCCTTGTTCTCTTGCAAGACTGTTGAACATTGTTGAGGTTTCCTGCAGCTAATGCAGGAAGCTTGAACATTCAGACCTACTTTAACAGACCTCCATAAGATGCATGCCTATACATATATTTCTACATGAGATAACTCTAGGGACACAAACATGAGCCGTAAGATGTCCCTAAACTTTATACCATTGCCTGCCGTATATGAAATGAAATAAACGACTTATTGCAACTTATTCATTTTTTAGGAACTGCTCGTATGGTTGTGCTAATACTAGCAAATAACTCCAACCAAAGACAGGATCAACTACACATTTTCAGCCCAAAACAAACATTTTTCACTGGAGTTGAAGAAATGTCAGCGGAGTGCTTTGCAGGATGTCTTGATTAGAGAGGACAGACTTATCGCTTGAAAGTTGGCATTATCAAGATACACATTTTCACTTGGTCGTCCTTATTGTGGCTTTTCTTTCAGCGCTAAAAACTGTACGTCGCAAATAACTTGAACCAACTCTTCATTTAAAGCAGCCACAAAGACGTGTTGACAGCAAATTAACGAAGAACTTGCAGTACACAGTCCAGTTCGAGTACTCACTGTAATGCACCGGCGAGTCAGGAATCGGGAAGTCCAGTATTTTCTCGACATTGGTCGTCGCGGTTATCGGAGAAGCGAGCGCTGGAGAGCCGCCATCTGAATTAAAAAAACACAAAGATGCTCCGTTTCATACCCAGATATGGATAGTCTTGGATAAAGACTGCCTTAAATATTTAGATATATGGCTATTGCTACCGTTGGCTGTTTTATAGCGCTTTACTATATGTCTAGAACTCGAACTACAGAAGGCTATCGTTACTTTAGAGTCTGGCTCACTTGATCGTTTAGTTCAGTTGACACTAGCCAATAGTCACTATTATAACCAGCACTTGAACCTTAGCCATTCTGATTCCGAGATTAGCCCTCGCCAGACTACGCAAACTTCACTGGTTGGCAGAAAAGTTTTGCCAAAGTCTTTCTACGAGTGATTTTTTTTTTTGCTATTTTTGTGCCTCTTTCACATCAGAGCTCAATCATTCTTTTGCTTGCCCTCAATATCGGTGACCGTAAGGAAGTCAGTACTCATGTGTAGGAGGTCAGTACTCATGTGCAGTGCACAGTGTGAAGCATGCAGCCTAATGATAAAGAGAAGTGCAAATATTTTATGGTCAATTGCTGGTGCCGGGTGCGTCCTCAAGCATTTTCAGTGACACGTCCTATGCTGTTGTACGGTGAACATTCAGTTACCCTAGGCTGTGCGTTTACACAGCCTACAGGTTACCGTTTCAAAAATTTTGTATTTACCGCATTGCAAGGTGGGGAGCTCGCCGCCACCCATCCGTAACGGGCAGCCTCTGAAGGGGCTGCGGTACCGCTCAAAGTCTGGCGTCTTAAAGTACAGTGACACACGAGGTCGCCATGGGCTGTAGGAGCTGCCACTTGAGAGCCTTGTGTCGTTGCCTACGTGGTCCGTTGGAGGCACGATGCTCTTTGACCTAAAGGTTCAGAGCAACCAGTGACAATCAAATGGGTAAGGGTTGAACAAGTTTATATCAAGAAGCAAAACAATTCTGGGGCCTTACATAGAGGAGCCACGATATGATATCCAGGCATGTCATATACACACTGAAACTGAATTGTGTGTCAATTGCAGGTGCTACTTGAACTTGTGCTACTTGTCAGTGCAGGTGCTACTTGTACTTGAACCGCTGAAATTTGTAACAACATGTGTAACCTAATTCTGCTTATGCAAATAAAAGTCACTTGAGAGCCAGCGCTTGTGTTAGTGTGCCATTATCCTGTGGCGCCATTTGAAAGAAACTATTTCTGAGGCATGGCATAGCGGTATATTCCATTCCGCATCACTTTTCACTACCCGAGGCTCTTCAATATGTGCCTAAATATAAGTGCATGGCTCTTTTGGCATTTCACTGCAATTTAAGTGCAGGCGCTGCGGTCGGGGATTGGACCTATGCACTTATGCTTAGCATTACGCTACAAAGGCAGGTAACACCAAGTTTATGCACGACTATGCTACGTATGGGCTCGTTGACAAGTAGTTAAACGCCATTGGTGTAGTGGGTCTGATACAATGAAATGAAGTGCTGTGTATGTGATCAGTCTTTGGTCCTGCGTTTGATATCGCATTGATCTGTATTATACGGAAAGTTAAAAGCTGCTCATCTGAAGATCAGATGATTAAAAAAACTAAGTACTAATCAAGGCACAATGCGTTGCAAACTGGTGGAAGAATTTTGCCACAGCTTTAGTGAAAGAAGTTTGAGGTCAAAGGCTTTTATAATTGCTTCCGTGGTTCCAAGAAATCCACTTTGAAGGACTGACGCAACCTTATGTTTGAATTGGAGGCCCTGCCACCACCGATAAGCACGTTTCGTTTTACTGTGAAGCTGTATATGCATAGGGGATTTGTCCGTTTGTGTTTCCGTTTGTCCTAGTGCGTTCTAGAGAGCAGTGGAAGAACTAATGTGTTCTGAAGCATTTTGAAGCATTAAATAAGGAACCTCTGGCAGCCTCTATGATGTGGCAGACGAAACCAACGCATTAGAGCAGAAAAAATATGTTACGTTAGGTGCTGGGGTATGAACCCTAGTTGCCATGCCACTAGGCTACACACCCACGCTTGCACAATGTGAATACATCTTAACCGCACAAATGCCACAAATTTTCTACCACCATGGTTCGCACTCTCGAAAAGCAAAGAAGAAACAGCACTGGGAATGTCATTGGTGCCAAAGGGCACCTTGGAGCAACAGCAAACAATAAAATAAAAACATTCCAACGCCTTTATATTTTGATATGAGTGCGCTTACATTGCCCTAGAGGAATGTCTTCCCCGCAACATTGTGTTTGAAAGAGAAGCCGGCTTTAGCGGGATGGGCATAACTATTCTATATTCTTTATTTTCTTTAATGATCACTCCGCTTTGCCCGGGGTTATAAAGTCCGGAAGGGTTAAAGGGTTATAATGTCGTGAAAAACATTGGTACAGCACACTTGTTCACTTGATAAGCAAGTGATAAGCACAATTGGTAAGCTATGATCTTCGTAAGCTGCCTTTCACATATTGTGTGTTGTAGCGAAGGTGTCGTCGATGTGTCGTGGTGAACTCTGCACAGTGGCTTGAAGGTTGATGAGCACGTTCGAAACCTGGCCTTTCATACCACACTGGGCTCTACCGTGAAGCATCTGTGCCCTATGACAACCCCACTGGTCATCCACCTTCACATAGTAGAATGGCTCCTAAAATTCACATTTTATTTTACAATGAAAAATTACCACATAAAGAGGGCTCAGCCATCTGGCTGAGCACATAGACGGCTCACGTTGACATCAGATAGCAACCGAGTAAGAAGTGTGTTTACAACAGCTTACCAGGATAACACAAATGCAATTACATACAGCTACAAGAGGTGTGATGTGGTTTTGTGGGTCCTACTTACTTCTGTGTCCACATATAAAGCTTATGCGACAAAAGAAGTTATCCGCAAATTTTCATCGGCGTCAGAACAGACCTAAGACTTTCAAACTACATCACTGTATAGGCTACAGTAAGCCTTCGAGCTGTACAAACTAGCTTCGAAAACTCACCTTGGAGGAGCACACATTTTTGCCTGGATGTCATCCATCACAGCTTCCGGGGGCTCACGAATGCACTCTCCTGCGTGTAGCGTCAGAAACACAGCCTACTGAATTTACTAAATTTTTTAAGACACATCGAGTCTGAAGTACATCAGATTTTGACCTCCAGAAGTATGTCATGAAATGCAGTGCCCTTAATTGATACTCTCTTAGGGGAGAAAGCAGTGATCTCTTACTAGGGAATAAAATAAACCTCTGTCTTTACTGGAAACACAGCAGTTTACAGTGAAAGCTAGAGGAGCAGCCTTATAGGAGTCCGCCAAACTTTTTAACGTACTTACTACAAGATAGCGGGCAAAGCAAGTAGCGGTTCGATGTGCATGCAATCATCGAAATGCTGTCGAAACTGCATTGTGATCTGAAACAGAAGTAGTAAAGGATATTCACTTTGGGACTATAGAAACTTGTTTACGAACACGAAGTCAACATAAGACCCGGGCGGGATCGTGACAAAAAAGTGCCAAGCCTGCACGGAAAGCGCAGCACAGTCACAGCGAAACCTGGAAGAGCGGCATTTCTAGAGCCCGTTGTAAACACTCTTGGGGCTAGTGGGCAAGATAGCCACTACGCCATAAATCAATTTTTGTGAAGGTGGGAAGCACCCACTACGCCATTATTCGTCACTCTGCGGAGAAGCGAGGTACCAGCTACACATTCGTAAGGCATTATGTGCACTTTGTCGATGCAGACGGCTGAAGACGATGCAGAATTATGGCTGATCCCTTTGTAATGGGTTGGAAGCTTTAAACGACTCACTAGTTACGTAATTCGCATTGTGTGACGCCCAGGTCGTTATTTCAACATGCCACGACGCCTATATAACATACGTTAACGTGAGAAAGAGAGAGGGAAAGATCTTTATTGAGACCCTCAGGGAAATAGTTGCCAAGGAAACCCATAAAGCCCCCATGATCCAATAGAAGTGCCTTTGCGAGGAACCCACTACGCTATAAATCAGTTTTTGTGAAGTAGGGAAGCAGCCACTAAACGAGTTTTCATTCTGCGGAGAACCGTGGCACCCGCTAAACACATGCAAGACATTATGGTTACTTTGTTATGCTGTGCCTGATGACGATGAAGAATTATGGCAGATCCCTTTGTAATGAGTTGGAAGCAATCAACAACCCACTCGTTGCGGAATTCGAAGTGTGACACCTGGTAGCAGAATTTGCGTTGTGTGACGCCTGGTTGTTATTTTACTCTTCTGCCACGCTACATTACATAAGCTAGCGTGGTTCCTTCCCGACATGAAGCCTGTTTAGGGTATTTTTGCAAAGCAGTTTCAAGCACCGGCATCGCTTTGACGCAAAAATTTTGTAGTGAGTGAGTGAAAACTATTTGGTCCACAATAGACGCGAGTAAACTCAACGTCACCTGGCTAGTCAAATTTTTGCGAAAGTACTATCAAATAGGTTGCTATTTGCCTGCCGTCTATGTGATGTGCCGGAAACAATAGATCATTGCTTTGTTAGCTGCAAAGACGTCATTGTGTTCTGGGATCTCCTTCAGCGAGCACTGAAGAAAAGTTTCGACATTAATTTCTCACACCATACGTTATCTTATACCAACATCGCTTGGTGAAGTACCATATTTGTTTTTCCTCATGGGTATGCATAGCTTATGGAAGACACGTATGCAAGACCGTAACGCAGAACCCACCATTTCTTGAAGCACACGCTTCATTCGAACGACTATTCACCTAAATAACATTTATGACGACCTGGACTTTAGACCGGACTGGTACCCCCTCTTGGTGAGGTGCTCGGCCTCACCACTTTTCCTGTATAACACGATGTGAAGAACTCTCGCTGTTCTACTGCACGTTGTGGTAGCCATCGAGAGTGTGCTTTGTAACGCTTGAGCGCTTATTGTCGCTATATGATTGTACTTTTGTTTGCTTTATTAGTGCTCTTATTGTGCATTCTAATATTCAGTGTAATAAATATCGTGAAAGAAAAAAAACCGGCATGGCTCTGAGGTAGAATACTTGGCTCCCACGCAGAGGGCCCAGGTTCGAACCCCGTTTCATCTTATTTAAAAAAAAAATATCCAGGATTTAGTTTTTATTTCGCGCGATAGCGGTTACGGACACCAGCGGCGCACAACTACGGCGCCAGAAACGGCCCTTGTGATCTCATAACAGCTTTCGCTGTAATAAGAGTGGTGGCAGTCTTCACTACTATCTAGGCTTTGAGAGCACATGTGCTATCCGATAAAGCTATGGACCGACAGCTGCTGATGACTATTCGTGGCACAGCCTGTAATGAGAGAATAGCTTTCTAGTGCGTACATTAACTAAGTCACAGAGAAACTATCGCCGGGCCACTAATAATGAATTACGACTGACGTATCGGTTGTCATTCTTGCTGCCAGAAGGATATGTGCAGTTTCTCTTGCAAACAAGAAATCGTGCGATTCTATAATTTGTATGTAGCTTGGTTTCGCCCAAGCTACACAGAAACAGCGGCAGAACCGCGGGCAGTCTGGGCCTGGGGCTCGGCCATTAAAAGTGTATTCTCTGGCTTCACCTGTCTCCTTGCACCCCTTACACAATGGCACCCAACGCGATTCTCCCTGGACCGACGGATCCAGATTAGGCACGACTGCTCGACGTGGACGACTGACTTTCCTCAAGGCCTGGGGGATCAGAGACTGATGGGGCAACTACGCACGCCGGCGCCTGGTGATGTCCAGAGGGCAGAACAAGAACCGCAAAAGCGCTGATTCCATGCCTGCCAAGGAGGACGCCGACAATGCTGACGGCGCTAGTGACGCGGATAACGTGTGCGATGAAGCAGCACCAGGGGACGACTAGGGCGCAGAAAACGCGAGTGGCGACGAGTACGCAATTGGACGAGAGGAGCGTCGAAGATGAGGCTGGAGACTTACAGGATGGCGATGAAGAGGTCGATGAGTGTGTACCACGAAGAGCGGATCGAGGAGTCGCAGCATGGTTATGAGGCTGTGGAGTCCCGGGATGGCAAAGAGGAGGTCATTGAGGAGGATAGAGACGAGGAGGACGCAGGAGGTGACGACGGCGCTGAAAACTCGGAAGGAGCAGCCGACGGCGACGCCGAGGAAGACGAGAACGCGCTGGATGCAGGCGCCAGCGGCGAGAAAGCCGCACATGTGGAACGTGCCTTGAAGAAAGACTGTGGGAAGGATGGAGGTGACGGAGAGGGAAGAGAATGGAGCGGGCGATGAGACGGATGGAGGTGTTGACGGAAATGGGCGGGCCGAAGAATGTGACGAGGACCACAATTTCGTGGTCAGAGAGGTGTTCATCAGCAGCGAGACGAGTGAGAAGGAAGCGCAGGAGGAAACTAAGCGACGAGACTGAAAAACTAAAGGCACTGAGGGCCACTGCTTCCGCTGCATCTTCCAGGCGACCCAGGAATCTTCTAGGGGCGCCGTACGTGACGTGAACCTGGAGCAATGGCCTTCAAGGCCGCCAAGCGCAACGGCGATAATGACAGCGACCAAGAACCGCAGAAACTGCCGGAGTAGGAAAATGAGTGACCAGAGAAAGGTGCCCAGGCTGCTCGCTGAAGAGGAGAAAGGCCCTGAGAAGTCTCTGGCACACGAATGAGGCAAGCCGAAATGTGACACCGAGAAGCAGCAAATGGTGGTCGGTGAGGTCGAGGACAACGCCGACGAGTCAGCGATGGAGTGTTGCGAGTGTGAGAGTCGCCGGATGCGCCTCGCCGGGAGAGGGCTAGTCCCTTCCGAATGGACCCAGCACCCATCGCTACCCGGAGTAGACGGCTGACCTCACCCCTGTGACGTTTACTCTTTCTACCAAGGAGGAGCGGGCGAGTAGAGCGCTTGCTTGTTCGTTAAATGGCATCGACGGCGCTCAAGACTACGGTGTGTTTGTAGACAATGATAAGGAACTGGAGCACTGGATATGGCCGAAAAGACAAGGGCGGGCAGCATGCTGCATGGGCTGTTTGTCTGTCCTTCCATTCGCGAGCGCGCCAAGCCCCGAGCACTCACGCACGGTGGAACAGTGGGCAGTCGGGACCCGGAGCTTGGCCATTAAAGGGCCATTAAACCACCCATAGATCGAAAATTAATTGTGGTGCAGTTGTGCACGAGTCTACAACGAACACGTAGCCATGAGAATGTTCTGAAATGGTGCCGTAATAGCGCAGTTACACGCATTTGGTGGTCCAAAAGAGGCCCTAACCCGTTTCGCTCTTTCCTTCGCTGAACCAGTCTATCCTCCTGGCCGAACGCTTCTCCTCAACGTGCGACGGGGAAGAGAGGCAAGCGCACGTACCTGCGAGCAGACAAACAGGTGTTTGTAACTGACGGAAATGGTGACGTCACGGCGAAGACTGATGAGCTGAACACTGCCGAAAGGCCCGGAGAGGAGAAGGAATTGTTTCTTGGAATTTGTGGGGCGCCCGCTACTCGTAGCACTGGCGTGTTTGATATTGTTGATCGTGACGGCATTGTGAACTCGATGCGCGCGTTTACTTGAAATGTTAATAAATAATCGAAGGTGCTTTAGGGGCCCTTTAAAGGAGTTTTATGCAACTGCGCAGAGGTAATTGCTGCACCATGGTATGGGCCTTGAGAACAGTTTAGTTACGTTTCACTAGCTACACTATCGCAGTCGAAAACCATGAACGAAGCGCATGCATACCCAATGGAAGTGCATCCGTAGGCAATGGGTGGGATTGCATCAGCCCCGAGTCTTCCTGCTCTGCCAGCGGCACACACGGCTGTATGTGCTGGGGCAAGTGTGAGCCCTGGTGGCTCGAAGATGCTTCGGCCTGGAGGTCTGCGATTTGCTGCCGACACTGGTCTGACAAACGACCGACAGGAAGACCTGTAGCGGGTGATGAAGTTGCAGATATTACAAGTAAACCTCGACACTGTAGGGTGTAAAATCTGCAATTCATTTTTTACACGGAAGGTGCTGAAAAGCATGTCCGTTTAATAGCTAGGACAGTACGAAAAAAACAAATGAAGTAATAAAATCAGTATTGCGGGAATTGAGGTGGCAACCACAATTACGGTTCGAATCACGCTTACTAAGTACGTTTTTTGTCCCAGTGGCCGTGCAGCCACCGTAAAGAAAATAAAATGCAAGTCGTACGCAGTGCAGTAATCAGTCTAACCGAAGCTATATCCCACTTATTCCATCGCCGTGACTCACTATCAGGACCTCCGGTGCTGCCTCTAGTGGCACAACACTACATTCTCCGTTTACTAAACTAAGCTTCTTGTCCACTGATTACGATAAATGAACGACACTGAAACCAGTCGTGTATGGCAAAAGCAAATGAATTTCAGTTTAAATATTGCGTGAAAGCCAGGTGAAAATCTGAATTGCAGCGCATTTGATTACAGGGGCCACATTCTTTAATTTGTGATATCACGTGTGCGAGCACAATGTTTATGCCATTACAGTCTGGAGAGCCGTGGAAGAACCAGTATGGCACTAAAACTTTTAGTCACTGCTACAAGTCGCTAAATGGCATCCAGATGGCTCTTTTACCGTTACTGCATACTAGACGTCCTAGGTTCATCACCCGAGGAGGTATAAAACTAGTTGGACTAGATATGGTACTTCCACTACCCCTGTACTGGAGGTGAGATCGCCAATGTCCACTTCTGGTCGACGAGAGGGAACAGCAGAGACGGGAGGTTAACGGGAAACCAAACAATTTATATTTATACCACCGTAAACAAAAAGGAAAAAAAAGGGCAATCCTAAGGGCTCGTTCTTTCTATGTTAGACACAATATTGTCACGTGATCGTGATGTTAGCGAAGGTAGTAGTCGGCGTGTCCAACTTTATTTGGGCAAACTTGTGCCCGGAAAATAAAATCAAAACAAGCGATACACGCTGTGCACTGATAACGGCGTGAGCAGTCGTCGGCCGTCGAGTAATCTGCCAAGCGATAAAGCCCGTCGGCTTTTATACATGTGCTATCGAAGATTTTAGCGTTATTGCTGGTGGCCGCGAAGCTCTCGAATAAAGAGACTATGCGCGTCCTGCGCGCAATCTTAACAGAATGATCTTAAATAATCGCGAAGCTTCCAAAACGTCGCGGCGCAGTCTGCACAGAGGAAGGAACAGGAGAGAAAGGAAAGGCAGGGATGTTAACCAGTCTAGAGGGACCGGTATGCTACCCTGCACTGGGGGAAGGGCTGGGGGGAGATATAAAGATAGAGAGAGAAGGAGAGCACGCACGCACAAAAAAGTCACACACACACATCTCACAATCATGATAACGTCGTTAGTCTATAACCGCCGGTGCAAGTCTGATGCCTTCAAGAAGTTGAGCACTGCCTTCACCGCTTTCACCCGCGATGACCTCTCAGTGCGACATTCCAGAATGGTTTCTGCCGTCATCGGTCTGGACTGTCCTCATTACAATGCGCAGAGAAAATCACTCGCAGTCGCTCTTGCTCGTATAGGTCTGCACAGAGCATCGCTTACGGTCTTGGCGGGTGAAATCCGAATACATGAACATAAAACACGCGTGTCAATATTAATGAGAACTAGCAGACAATCCCAAGGAAAGTATAGGGGATGTTATTTGTAATTATGATATACATGTGAAGAAATTAAAGTGGACGAAAAGATAACTTGCCGGCGGCAGGGACCGAACCTGCAACCTTCGAATGACGCGAATTCCACTTACTTTCGTCACGTTTATACCATAATTACTATAAATAACATCCCTTATACTTATTGTGGCGTTACTGTCTGTTATTTCCCATTAATATTGTATCTAACAAAGAAAAAAAACGAGCCGAGCCCTTAAAATTCCCCTTTCCTCCATTCATAGAGAGGGTTTCGTTCTGGCAGACTATGCCTTCAGGTAGTATGCGAGGGATTATTGGTGAGCTGCCAGCTCGTAAAGAGATCACATGCTACGTGACGCCAGTACGCAGAAAAAATGCTCCACACTCGCCGCAATCGCTGCGATCGGCGCTGACACACTCCCAGATTTAAATGCACAGATATAGCCAGTGAAGTGGACGGGGGGATGACCATAGGCGTGCGCAAAGGGGCGGCCGCCCCCCCTAGTCACTTAAGAGGGGGGGGGGGCGAAATGTGCCCCATACATAGACTTAAGAGGTAGGGGGGGGGCGCTGTGATGAACCTTCGCCCCCCCCCCTTCGTCCCCCCCCCCCCCACACAAAGGGGAACCCTGCGCACGCACGCCTATGGGGATGACCGCCGCCGTAACTTGTTGATTGGTAGAGCATCAGACGCGTAATTCGAAGGTTGCAGGTTCGGTCCCTGCCGGCGGCAAGTTCTTTTCGCCCACTTTCTTCACGTTTATATCATAATTACTTCAAATAGCATCCCTTATCCTAGGCATTATTGTCTGGCAGTTCTCTTCCAACAAGAAGGTTAGAAAGTTACATTCAATAAGAAACACATGGAACTGAACCGTCTGTAGGGCAACCCTACTTATTTCAGCGGAGCCGACGGTGCCTAACATCTTAGCCCTGTTCAGAACACCAGAATGAACACCGGGGCCGCTTCTAATTGCCTCGATGCCCTGCCTGAAGACCACTGCCGGCGAATCGTCGCCCGTTGGCCCTGTAACTGGACAGTGCCTACAGCGAATCAAAGAGCTCACAACAAGGGCAGCACTTTCTTATATACATATGCGGGCTCATGTTTTCTTACCCATGTGTGGTCTGGTGCAGGTGCCTCGGGCCCATCCGGCCGCACCCGCCTTGTCCAAATAGCTCCAAAGCAGCGCCGCGCGCCGGAGGAGACGCAGCGCAACAACCGGCGTGTCCTCCGAATTTACCAGTCAAAGTAAAAAAAAATAGCGCCCGGCTCTGACGGGGGTCTTACACTACACATTTTGTAAGTCCTGTCACCTAACACCTTCATAAACTTACACAACCTTACAGCGTCGGTAGTGGTGCAATGGGCGACTGCAAGCTGCTCCAAAGAAACGGCCAGATACCTAAAGCTTGTTGCAGCAATGGACACTCCTAAAAAGTGTGTGCGACAGTACAGGTCTAAGTGCTTTCGCTGGGCACTTACCCTTTTCTTCAGCAAGGTTCTTTCAACTCTGGCATCAAGGGGAATGAGCTAACCGATATGCCTAAACAAGCGGCAATGTCATTCTTTTTTACCGATCGAGACCACTTACAAGATACTAGCCTTCTTGGCGACATCAATTTCTTGCAAGATCGCGATTGCTTGCAGGATAAGCAAGAGGCGCTCGCGTTTACTGCTACCTTCCCTACCACTTACCAGTTGGTCAAAAACATGATCACATCAATTTATTATGAAGAATTTAAAAAAAATAATGGTATGGTATACCTAAAAACTGAGCTCATATTTGATCTCAGCACATGAAAATCCATATTTACAGAGGTTTTCACGATCCTAACATATTATGTCTAAAACCTTTTAGCCCCCTCATGCTTTCGCCGCTAAGACACCATAACGTGCTGTGGACAACCACGAAGGATTCTGCTTACTTTGCGGGAGTATTTCTCGAACAAATGGCTGCGCTTGAGTCAGTTCTGCTTTATTATTGGCAGCCGTGTGCGTTCGCCGTCTTGAAAGCCGCGGTAACAGTGAAATCGGGCGGCCAGTGATGTTCCTAGGCTGGACCCGTCTGAATGGTTGTCGACATTGGCCTGTTGTAGGTGCGATAGCGGAACCTGCAGACACCCATTGTGAATAAGCGCAGCTGACAGAAAGTTTTAGGCGATACGATTCACATTAGAACTTACCCACTGCCTACCAAAAATCATGGCCATTTGCGTTGTCAACATCAGGTGCAAACACGAAAAAGTTCTGTTGCCTTCTTTATATTTCGCGCTCAAGTAATACTGCAAACGCTATCTCAGCTGACCAGGAGGATTGATGGCATCGGAAGAAATTAATCGACGACTCGAAAATCTGGGACAGTGATAATGTCGCTGTCCTGTGCTTAGAGTTTTTAATTTATACACCCTCGTCTGGCGATCTCCTAGCCTCCTTGTGAGCTCACATGGCAAAAGCGACCGTCCTTGAAAGGTAGTCACAGGCTAAAATCCCACGAAAGTATGAATTCTTGCTCTATTGCGAAACTTGCAATAAATAACTACGATTGCAAACAGTACAGAGCCTGCTCTCGATCCGAGCCAGAGAACACCTGCCTGAGCCGAATGTGCAATCACTAGACAGCAATCGCGGGCAGTAAGAGCAAAGCTGTCACCACCTCTTCTGCTGCCAACAAACAAGGCGGGCAAGCATCGAGGGAACTCCCGTGCGTGCAGCGCTGATTGAAGCGACAAAAAGAACGCTGCAGTGATCACGTGATCTGATCAGACCCCAGTTGTGCTACGAAGCCTGAGGCAATAGCACATCTGAGCGCTCTTAGCTAGAGCATGATGCTCTCAAAGTACCAGTTGAAAGTACCAATATTTTAGAAACCTGGACAGGTTTTTTGTGCTTTGTGCTACAAAAAGATGGAAGGCGATTTCCCCCCTTTCGTGCCATCTACGTTATACTAGAACGCACCCTAACCGAGTGCACTCAATTGGTACGAATCTCCTCAAAAACGCCAGGCCGGAAAGGCACATGCAACAGAGTCGCAACGAAAGCTGGTGGATCGGCTTTTCTAGAGCTCGTTCTTGTGGCGACACACAGTTGCAAGGTACCCACTGTGCCATAAGTCATAATTCTGCATCATACAGAAGAACCCACTATGCCATTCACTATTCTGCGGAGAACAAGGTACCGCTACACAACTGTAAGGCGTTATGTGCACTTTGTGGATGATTTAGCTGAAGAATAATTACGGCTGAGCCATTTGTAATGGGTGGAAGCTTTAAACAGTCCACTCATTATGCAATTCGCATTGTGGGATGTCTGATTGTTATTTTTATCTTCTACCGACGTGGGAGCCGTCGGCGTCAAACTAAGGGTTAATTTTTTCAGGGCCCGAATAAAGTTCATCATATCATACATACCACGCCATGTTAAATTTGTTGACTCTATTCTTCGGCCGACGTGATGCCTGTATAGGGCCTTTTTGCGAAGGATTTAAGCACCGGCGCGGCTCTGTGGTAGAATACTCGACTGCCACACGAAGGTCTGGGTTGAAATCTCACTCGACCTTCGATATTTTTTCTCATTGTGCGCGGTAGTGGTTATGGACACTGGCGGCGGACAACTACGCAACCAAAAAAATTGGCTGCGGCTTTGCTACGCTTGGCCCGGTTATGCGGGCGAAAGCGTGTTACACTTGGGTATGCTTGTTTACCCTGGTAGCCGAAGCAGTTTGCTAACCGAACGATATGGCTATATAGTCGAACGTGCCGTACTGCGAGCACTCATTACCGTCGTTTCGTCAGTTTCCAAAGCCGTCGCCGAAGTCGAACGCGAGGCGTCCATTGCCGCCCACAAAGCTCGTCGCTGTCGTCTTTCTGCATCCTTCTCCCGAAGTTTAGCTCGCCGAAGTTCCCGTTCATCACTCGTTTCAGCGTGCCACTTTGCGCGCTGGTACTCAGGTTTCTGATTTAACTCATTAGCAAGCCGAGCGACATCCGCCAAATGGTCTGGGACGGCGCAGACAACTTCGGCGCAGATGGGCCACCCATCGCGCGACCATGGCAAAACGGCAGAACTGAAGACTGAAGCACTCGCCCGCTTACGCGACGTGGCAGATAGCGCGAAGAGTCACATGGTTATTCACATGCACACTGCTTGCGATGCAGCATTTGCCATCCAAGCAGAGGTCGGAGCAGCGGAGGTGGACGCGGCTAGTCACTCGGTACACGTTCTTCGCTTCAAGGCCAAGCGGAGTTACACAGCGAAACTAGCTGAACTACGCCAGTAAAAATTTCGCTTTAAAATCGCGCTGTTGTGATCTCGTAACAGCTTTCGTTGTAAAACTGGAATATTGCTGTAGACTGTACCCTACCGGTTCTGCACCAGCTACACCACATTTTCTCACGGTACAAGTTGCTGGCTTGTGCGTCTTGGCACACTATTTTCTAGTTGTCTGTAAGTCAGTACTAGTACCTTAGAAGTTGTACTGCAAGTGGTTTGGTGCAAATTTATGTGTAGCCCGCACGTGATCAATTCAATTCCCGCGAAGTCAGTCACCATAAAATTCTAAACATCGCATTTGTCATCATCGACGGCCGCAGAACTCGCCCTCATCCGTGCAGCACTAGAGTTTGTAGTTGAAGAACCTTCGCAAGCTTGTCCCATCTTCTCTGACTCCATGGCAGCTTTTTAATGTCTTATGGACCTAATGAGCAGTTAGTGGCTGCTATAAGGCTCATTCACCACCATGCAGTCGAGAAACAACCCAACATAGCTATCAGTGGATACCGAGTCATTGTGCTATATACGGTAACGACCGTACCGATGAGGCTGCCCGATATGCACATGACAGCGACCACTCTGCAGATATACCGTTTGCTAGAACCGACGCCGCTACAAGACTATTCGCTGGCACGAACTCACACTTACCCAGTGACACTCGGCGGAAATCAACGCTCGTCTACACAGCTTGGATCCCAATCTCCAGTTCTGTCTTCAGTCAGGAATATCGCGAGCTGAGGAGACGCTTCTGTGGCTTGACGCGGCCTTCACGAATGCCTACTTCTGTCTGATTAGAATGGCCCACAATTCTACATGCAATAACTGCAGCTGCGAAGAAACAATCTCTCATCTTCTGTGTGAGTGTCCCCGTTTCAGTGCGCCAAGACAAGAACTTTCATATTGTAACGACGTGGGATCGACGAGGACACGGAGAACGATAGGCAAACACGCTTTATCATTCAGAGAAACTGCCATGTCTTCTTCGCCCCCGCGATGGGCCAAAAACACTCGCGCTGCTTCGTTGCCGTCGCCACTGGCACGTACGCGCGGCATTATTCCCCCTTTAAAAATAAACATCGCCCCGATGTTCAACGTTCAGAAAGCAAGGTAAAAAAAAAAGAAACTGCGCAGTTAGTCACTGCAAGTATGGCTTCATCCGAAGCACGTGAACAATTTCTGGCGAATGTTTTCGGCGCTTTGAGCTCTGAGAGCCGTCCGGAACAACCTCGTAGTTGACCTCACTGATGCGTCGGATAACTGTGTAAGGTCCGAAGTATCTTCGCAATAGCTTTTCGGAGAGCCCACGCCGACGAATAGGTGTCCAGACCCACACTTTGTCGCCCACGTTGTATGTGACGAGTCTGTGTCGGAGATTGTACTGTCTGGCGTTATAGCCTGGTTGTTGGTTGATTCACAACCGTGCAAGTTGTCTAGCTTCTGCTCGCTGTGTAAACTCTTCAGCGTCCATCTCATTGCCATCTTTTTCGTGAGGGAGCATTGCGTCTAATGTTGTCGTAACTTCACGGCCGTAAACGAGACTGAAGGGTGTCTTCCGAGTGGTCTCCTGACGTGCCGAGTTGTACGCGAACGTGACGTAGGGTAGAATGTCGTCCCAGTTCTTGTGCTCTACATCTACGTACATGCTTATCATGTCAGCCAGGGTCCTATTGAGACGTTCAGTCAACCCGTTGGTCTGGGGATGATACGCCGTTGTTTTCCTGTGAGCAGTACCACTTAGTCGAAAAACGGTGTCCAAAAGCTCGGCCATGAACGCAGTACCTCTGTCGGTGATAACTACTGCAGGAGCACCGTGCCTTAAAACGATGGGTTCGATAAAATATCGCGCCGCTTCATGTGCTGTTGCCCGTCGCAAAGCGCCCGTCTCGGCGTATCGTGTGAGGTAATCTGTGGCGACGATTATCCACCTATTTCCGGTAGCAGACGTTGGGAAGGGGCCCAGAAAATCCATGCCGATTTGTGTAAATGGTGTTGTCGGCACTTGGACAGGCTGCAACAGACCGGCTAGCTTGACGGATGGCGGTTTGCGACGCTGGCAATCGAGACATGTCTGCACGTAAGTTTTTACGGCCGCAGCAAGTCTCGGCCAGTAATAGTATTGCCCAATCCTCGCCAATGTCCGGGTGTAGCCCAAGTGACCAGCGGTCGGTTCGTTGTGGCAGGCGTGTAGGACCTCACGTCGAAGCGACGAGGGAACGACTAGTAAGTAGCTGCTGCCAGTAGGTGAGAAGCTCTTATAAAGTACGTCATTGCGCAAGCAGTACGACGTCAGCCCCCTTGCGAATAATTTCGGCACGCTACTGGTTCGTCCTTCCAGGTAATGAATAAGCGGTAGCAGTTAAGGATCGTTCCGCTGCTGTTGTGAAAAAGCGGCAGTGTCAACACGCCCAAAAAGGCCGTGTCGTCGTCGTCTTGGGCTGCTGTCTCAACAGGAGACCGAGAAAGACAGTCGGCATCGGCGTGTCGTTTTCCTGATTTGTAAGCAACAGTGAAGTCGAATTCTTGGAGCCGAATACTCCACCGTGCGAGACAGCCGGATGGATCTTTCAGATTAATTAACCAACAGAGTGAATGGTGATCGCTGAGAACGGTGAACGAGCGACCATACAAATACGTACGGAATTTCAGAACTGCCCATACCATGGCGAGGCATTCTTTCTCGGTCGTAGCGTAGTTGGCTTCTGCTCAGGACAGCGTCCTACTGGCATAGGCGATCACCTTTTCACTGTTGTCCTGCCATTGTACGAGCACTGCTCCAAGACCCACGTTACTAGCGTCGGTGTGCAATATCGTCGGCGCGTCTTCATCGAAGTGGGCGAGCACGGGAGGCGTTTGCATGCGTTGACGAAGCTCGTGAAATGCCCGCTGCTGGTCTTCGCCCCATTCGAAGGGGACGTCTTCACTGGTGAGCTGTGTCAATGGCCATGCGATGCGCGAAAAATTGGCAATAAACCGCCGATAGTAGGCACATAGTCCCAAAAAACGTCGCACTGATTTTTTATCGGATGGGGTAGGAAAATTCGCCACGGCAGCAATCTTATCCGGATCGGGTCGGATCCCCTGGCTGCTGACGACGTGTCCGAGGAATTGAAGTTCGTGAAAGCCAAAGTGGCATTTTTCAGGTTTCAATGTAAGACCGGCTACGCGTATTGCTTCGAAAACTGCTTCCAGTCTTCTTAAGTGTTCATCGAACGTAGCAGAAATGACAATCACGTCATCGAGGTACACCAGGCAGGTTTGCGACTTAAGTCTTGATAGTAGTGTTCATTAGACGCTGAAACGTTGCTGGCGCCGAACACAAACCGAAAGGAAGAACCTGAAATTCATAAAGTCCATCGGGCGTGACAAAGGCGGTCTTCTCACGGTCTCTCTCATCCACTTCAATCTGCCAGTAGCCGCTTTTCAAGTCCATTGACGAAAAGTAGCGTGCGTTTCGTAGTCTATCCAAAGAATCATCAATACGCGGCAGCGGATACACATCCTTCTTTGTGATCTGGTTGAGCTTCCGGTAGTCGACGCAGAAACGCAAGCTGCCGTCCTTTTTTACGAGTACTACAGGCGATGCCCAATGACTGTTAGATGGCCGAATAACGCCATCTTCCAGCATCGTTTTCACCTGCTTTTGAATTGCATCACGCTCCTTTGGGGCAACACGATAAGGATTTTGCCTGATGGGTCTGGCGTCAGAATCTGTGATGATGCGGTGCTTTGTGAGCGGCGTTTGACGAACTCTTGAAGTTGATGAGAAGCAGCCGTGGAACTTGTGGATCAGCGCAAGAAGGCGGTCTCGCTCGACGGTCGATAACGTCGGACTAACGTCAACAGGTGTCGGTGTAGTGATAGGAGACGCTTCCACCTCCTCCACTAGATGGCAATCTTCAATTTGCGCGAGTTCGTCGAAATAGGCAATGGCAGTGCCTCTAACAATGTGTCTGCGTACCTTGCTGAAATTCGTCAACAAGAGGTCAGCGCGTCCATCGATCACATTGATGACAGCCCTAGCAATAGAAATGCCGCAAGTGAATGCTAGCTCATTGATGTGTTCAGCGATACCAGTGCCGCTCTGCAAGCTCTCGCAGTGCACGGGTACGAGGCAGCAACTCCGCGGCAGCAGTATGACGTCGTCGCCGGCGATACGTAATCGAGGTCGTTGGTTTTCCTCATCATTAGCAGTGCCCTATGTTGTAGCGAACGTTACGCTCCTGTCGCGGACGTTAATGACAGCCCCGTATTCGCGCAAGAAATCCATTCCCAATATGAGCTGTTTACAGCATTCATGAAGGATGACGAGGGTGGCGACGAAGGTGGAACCAGCGATTAAGAGTGGGGCCGTGCACTTTCCAACAGGTGTCATTAACTGACCTCCGGCAGTTCTTATATTGGGTCCGTACCATGGCATCTTTACCTTCTATAGTCTGTCGGCTAGCTGTAGGCTTATTATGGAAAAGTGGGAGCCAGTGTCAACACGAGCTGTCACTTGATGGCCGTCAATGTGGACGACGAGGTCGGCGCTGACGACGTCGGTTACATCGGCAGCTGGCGCATTCGTCGGTGTGCTCGTCGTCTTCGGCGACTTCGAGTCGTTCGTCTGTAATGGGGGCTGTTCGGAATTTCGATGATTGGCAACCCCACCCCCGGTGGTCGCTGCGTCTAGTTTCCCCGTCGCGGGCTAGGGTACCTGCCCCTAGTCACGTCGGCAAAACTGCGACGATTCGGTGAACTGTACCGCGCAGGAGATGGAGAACGTGATTGGGGCGTCGCTGGATTTTGTGGCGGTATGTCGAGAGTAGCGTCGTTGTACGTGCGTCGACCGTCATGCGTCGCGTAATCAGGGTGGGGAGGAAATCTCGAGTATTGAGCGTCGCGATAACGGCAAATTCGATAGACGTGCCCTGCTTCGCCGCAATGCAAGCACACCGGTCGACGGTCAGCGGCACGCCACAAGTCGGTTTTGCGACGCTGGTAGTTCAGTGAGGATTCTTCATTGAACCACGTTGCGGTGTTTGGATGTCGGCCATACGGCATTCTTCGTGGTGGCGGGATCGGCGAGGTTGGGAGAGTCGCCGGCGATGAGATCGGCTGTGCGAGGGTTGGTGGTGGTCTAGGCATTGGAGCCGGCGGCGTCGAAGGTGCGATGATTGGGCGTCGGACAGCATCAGCGTAAGTAAGATGCCGCGGCACATCACAATAGCCGAGCGATGAAAGAGCCTGACGGGCCTCATCCCGGACAACATCAGCGACAAAAGGCAATGCCGGCGCCGGTTCTGGTGGAATTAAACCAAGCTGCCGAAGCTCCTCTCGCAGAATCTCCCGGATGACTTCACGTAGAGGCTTCTCGTTGCTCACAGTCATAACAGAAGTACTCGCTACAGAGTTGATCATGTTGTCATGCAGGCGGTACCGTTGCTGTAGAGCCCGTTCGATCGCTGTGGCTTCTTTGGTGAATTCAGCTACTGTTGTTGGTGGATTTCTCACAAGCCCAGCAAACAGTTGCTCCTTCACTCCTCGCATGAGATACCGTAACTTCCTCTCTTCCGGCATCTCGGGGTCTGCCCTACGGAAAAGATGGGCCATGTCTTCGGCGAACATAGCCACGCTCTCGTTTGGTTTTTGGATGCGGGTTTCCAGGAGACGTTGTGCACTCTCCCTTCTGTCGACACTGGTAAAAGTGTCAAGCAGCTGGGCGCGGAAGTCGTCCCAAGTAGCCAAGCTTCTTTCCCGGTTGATGTACCACGTCTGAGCGTTGTCCTTCAGGTAGAAGTAGACATTCGAAAGCTTGGCTTCTGGGGTGGCCCATTGGTTGTATTTCGCACAACGCTCGAACTGGTCCAGCCAGTCTTGGGCGTCTACATAGGCTTCATATGAAAGCACTCAGGAATCATAGGATTCTGCAGTGTCAGGTGCGATGGAGCTGCAGTGGTCATGGTTGAAGGAGGCAAGCGATTGCTGGAATTTTCTGACAGGGGGTTGAGCTCGGGCGCCAGGCCTAACAGACGGCGACTGAATCGGTGGACCGGTGTTTCGACGCGTGGTGGAGATTCCGGGCTCGATTGTCGGCTCCGCGAAGGAGTGCCAAGCATGAAGCTTACCCAGCACCTCCACCAGTGTAACGACGTGGGATCGACGAGGACGCGGAGAACGATAGGCAAACACGCTTTATCATTCAGAGAAACTGCCACGTCTTCGTCCCCGCGATGGGCCAAAAACACTCGCGCTGCTTCGTTGCCGTGGCCACTGGCACATACGCGCGACAATATGCGCTAGATAAACTTGATAATCGCCCTTTGTCGGAACAAAGGGTTTTGGGACCTTGGCCGAGTTCGTCGTGAGCACAGAATGCTTTGAAAGCCTTATTGGGCTTCTTGCGGACAACTGGTCTGAGAGGCAGACTAAGCAGTGTTTGATTCTTCTTTCCTTTTTTTTAACACGAAAGTGTTTTATGCCGGGGCCCAGCAAGCTTTTAATGACGTATTTCAGTCACGGAAATACGTTAGCAATATGAACGCCATCAGATGGCCAAGAAAAAAAAGCGACAAGAAAAATTGGCCGCGTATCTGCGTGCTTCGCTGCAAATGTCGTCTAAAGACGATAGAAGAGGCGCTGCGTGAGATATGAACGCCATCTGGCAATACGTCGGGAAACGTGAATGCTGTGTTGCGGGCTGGTAGTCCCGGCGCAGCAGCAGGCGAAGACCGGCGGTGACCAACGCGACCGGCGGGGACGCCAGCCAGCCCGAACACACGGTTTGGCGCGAAGCGCCGAAGCAGAAGAAACGTCCGCACTCAACGAGTACTCTCCACACACTCTTTTATACTCACGTAGCCTGGGTAAAGCAGGAATGCCAGAGCGGCGCCCCATGGCATTCGTACAGTGCAATACTGAACCGAAACCGAAAAACAACAATGAGCTCGTGCAGAGGGCACGGAGGAAGCCAAGTTTCGGCGCAGTCGCATTTTCAGCACAGCTTAAGAAACTAGGGTCTCTAGAATTACGTATCTATGTATTTTCTATTAAAGGAACACACCACCTAATACTTATCTAGTGATGTTGCGCCTCAGATAAGCGTAATGTTTGGTTTTTGATCAACAATGTACACAAGTATGAACCTAGTAAGCCGTTCACGATGGCTGGCCCTTGGGCAAGTGGTTCAACTTTGGCCGAGTGGCTGAATCGAGGGACGTGCCGACAAACAGAAAGACAGAAAGACAGACCAAAATTTCTGCGTTTAAGTTCCCAAGAAAGACTATCGTCTTTAAAAGTTACGTTGACAGGGACAGGCATCGTCCCATGACCTCTCGGTCCGGGACGATGGCTGGCGGGTGTTTAGCCCACTGAGCTACCGCCAAACGTATAGCGGAGCCTACATGAACGCGCCTTTTATATTTCACACTTTCCTCACACAGCGCTCTTGGATGGATGGATGGACGCTATGCGCGTCCCCTTTATAACAGGGTGGTGACATGTGTGCCACCAGGCTCAAAAAAAAACAAAAAAACGAGCCATTGCTACGACCGCCCCATTCGGCTCGTTTCCGTAGAAGTGTAATTTTGCCAACACGAACACACCGCGAGGTGGTGGCTTTAGTCCAAGCGTCGCTTATAGCCTCCATCCAAATCGAAAAATAGCTCTTCGACGCTCGCCTGGCTGTCGCACCGCGTTCCCCGCTCGCCCTGTGAAAACTAACGAAAAGGCTAGAGGGAAGACATGACGCGCGTAGAGTTTTTTTCGCGTTTCACGAAGCCTTGAAGGAGTGCATATCGAGTATAAGTGTTTAATATGTGCTAGTTCATGCCATCTTTGCGCGGGAGAACTTTAACTCAGATCTTCAGAACATGGGCGTTAGTCGTCGGTATGAAGATGTGCCACTAGGCGTCAACGTGAGTGCGCCCACATCAAGCGGTGCTGTATGTGCCGAACAACACTAGGCATTGTACAAGCTCTCATATCAATGCACTATAAACAATCAACTTCCGTGACACGTTTCACTTTCGTGTTATGCCGATTCCTATGACAGAGGGATCAGTGATCTTTTTTCTCTTTTTTCTTTTTTTGCTCTTTCTTTGTAAGATATCTCTGCTATAATTTTTTATCCCCCTTATCCCTTCCCCCAGCACAGGGTAGCCAGCCGGTCTAAGAACTGGCTAACGTCCCTGTCTTTCCGCTTGTTCCTTCCTTCCTTGTTGTCACACCGACTATCTCAGACGTAGTTGTGTGGATGTCTCACGAAGCAGTTATATTAAAAAAAAGAAACCGGCTGGAAGATTTTGAAGGGCCCGTAAACCGCCTGCGATATTTTTGTCAACATTTTAAGTAAACACGTGCATCGAGTTCAGAATGCCATCACGATCAAGAATGCCAAACTGGACAGCGGTACGAGCCACGCGCGCTTCCGCGAAATCCACGAAACAATCCCACGCTCCTCTACGGGCCTTTCATATCCCCAGCGTTCGCCGTGACGTCACCATTCGCGTCTGGTCATGCAGTCCGCAAAAAGAACCTGTGTGTGTTCGCAGGTAAGTCTGCTCGCTGCTCTTCCTCCTCTCCGTCCGAGGAGGAACACTCGGAGGAGAGGAGAACCAAGGAACCGAGCGCTCAGCGAAGGAAAGAGCGAAATGAGCGTGGGTCGCATTGGTAAGAGCTATTACGTACCGTGTCAAAAAATTCTTGCGGCTACGCATTTGTTGCAGACTGTAGCACAACAGCAACGCTACAACTAAATTTCGATGTCCGGGTGGTTTAAGCGCCCTTGACTAAATTGAACACTCGAACCCAAATCCTATAAGCAACTAGTATTCATTGTTTTGTATAACTAACATTCGATGTGTTGGCCACTGCACAGTGCTACATCTCTAAGTGCTCCTGAATAGGCCAGTGATCACTTACATCACTCAAATTAATAACACAAAACAGCATTATTTTAGAAGATGCTGTCAAAGAGGGCGTTGGATCTTAAGGGCAGTGCGAGCAATAGAGGAAATAATTGGCAAGGGGTGCGTCAAAATATGAGCGGCTCGCGGAGCAAGGATTTTACTTGAGCTCTCCATTAAGCTTATAATAGTTTAGAATTTGCTGCAACACAGCCAAGCGATGCAGAGAAGAATAATAGCAAAGAGAATTAACTGTCATGCAGTGAATCGTACTAGTATACTACATGCAGGTGTTCTAGAGAGGACCACCACGCTGCTTCAGGAATGCAAAAGGCCACCTCATCCAAAACATTAGAAAAAAAGAAATCAACGTGAGTACTAAGTACACTTTTACACCTTGAACACACCATCAGAAGGTGATATCGCTAAATTGCAGTTTTTCGAGAGCTCGGAAGGCAGTCCAAGATGTCCGGAGTTTCAGATAACCTTCTGATAGGCATACTTAGTTCTTTGAAGACAACAAGCAACAGTCCCCGCAGGGGCGTCTGCGCAAGCAGGCGTTTGGTGTGTAGCGACACCACGGACCCGAGCTAACGGGGGGGTTTCGACCCCCTCCCACGCCTCGCCGTGCGTGGCTTTGCCGTGTCCGGGGAAAAGGGGATCCTGGGGGTTGAGCCGACGCCGGGTGATTGGACCTTTAAGGCCCCCCGGCAGAGGCAACACACCCCTTTGGCCCCGGCTTCACGTAGACGGCACCCCTGGGCTGACCCACCCAGGGGAAATCGGCAGTCGCCTTTTCCTGTCTCTCTCTCCCCTCATCTTCGTCTCTTCCTCACACTTTTCATCTGTCCTGTCCTCTCCTATCTTCTGTTTACTTCAAATTTTCATGGCGGCAAGGGTTAACCTTGTGTGGATGACCAGTCTTGGCTCACCATATGTGGTTATAGCGGTGGTGTACAGCTGGCGCTGGCAGACTTGTCCTCGCACATTTCCTGTCGCGTCCCCTTGTTGGGCTCGGTGGTGGGTGGTTGGCACCGCCGCCGAAACATAACGCGAATGCTATGTTAAGCACATCTTTTTCGAAATCCGATCGTACCCTGAAAAGGGTACGGACCGAAGCACCTCTCCAACTCTTTTCAAAGACACACGAACACTTTCCGAAGTACCACGTTATTCACAGTGAGCAGTCAGACGAAAAAGCGAGAACGATCTCACCCTTTTTGGTGGCAAGAAGCTTAACTGAAAAACTGGGACCTGGTTACAAGGCATCTAAGATGGCTAGTGGCGATCTGCTCCTTGAGCTCAAAGACAGAAAGCAGTATGAAAACCTCTCTCAGCTCACATCATTTGGAAGTATCCCTGTAACAGTCACCCCACATAGGTCCATGAACACCGTTCGTGGTGTCGTCTCAGATGAGGATCTGTTGAACATCTCCGAAACTGAACTTCTTGAAGGATGGAAACAACAAAACGTCGTCAATGTACAAAGAATTAAAATAAGAAGGGACAACCAAGAGAAGGTAACCAAGCACCTAATACTAACATTCGGATCTAGCGAGCTTCCAGAAACTATAGAAACAGGCTACACAAAACTGAGAGTCCGTCCATACATTCCAAACCCACGAAGATGTTTTAACTGTCAAAGGTACGGCCATAGCTCTCTAACCTGCAAAGGACAACCCACTTGTGCCAGGTGTGCCTCTAAAGACCACATGTCAGACAAATGTGAGGCTGCAGCTCACTGTGTGAACTGCGGTGATGACCACCCAGCGTACTCACGGTCCTGTGCTGTGTGGAAGAAAGAAAAAGACATTATTTCATTGAAAGTCAGAGAAAATATTTCTTTTAGGGAAGCCAGAAAGAGATGCTTACCATTCCATGGCACGACTTATGCCGATGCAGCGCGTCAGGGGGCAGCGTCGCACCGGCCTCCGCCACTTGCCCTGCCCGCGCTGAGCGGACCATCGGCTGTGGCACCTGCCCCCAAGGCGGCAGTAGCTCAGGCTACTCCGCCAACTCGCGAACAGAGCCCGGCGACTCCAGGGTCATCGGGTCTCAAGGCCTCGTCTCACCAGGCGAGGCCCGAAAACCGAACTGCCAGCTCGCGGATGCGGGCATCCAGTGCCTCGCAAGAGGCAATGGACACGACGTCGGCACCTCAGGTGCCTAAAGAACGGCGCGGTTCTTCCGACCGTGCCAAGAAAACAAAACAACTCATCAGGGGGCCGGACGGCGGTCCTGCCTCTTGAAAGAGAAAACAATGCACGTGAACACTCACCACTTTCTTACAGTACACACAGCACCATTTCATATTTAATATGGAGCCACATATAATACAATGGAACATAAGAGGCCTCCTTAAAAACCTCGATGATATACAGGAACTTATCCACAACCTTAGTCCAAAAGTGCTGTGTGTACAGGAGACACACTTAAAATCCAAGCACACTAATTTTCTCCGCCCTTACACCATTTTCCGAAAGGACCGCGATGATGCTGCGGCGTCATCAGGCGGCGTAGCCATTATAGTAGACAGAAGTGTAGCGTGTGCACAACTAGAGCTTCAAACAACCCTTGAGGCAGTTGCCATCCGAGCCGTCCTTTTAAATAAACTAATGACCATTTGCTCACTCTACATACCACCACACTTTCCGCTCCACAAACAGGACCTAGAATTATTAATCGGTGAGCTACCAGAACCCTATTTGATTCTTGGGGACTTTAATGCACACAATGTCCTGTGGGGCGACTCTCGCTGTGACGCCCGAGGACGTGTTATTGAACAGCTTTTCACCTCTAAATTATGTCTCTTGAACACGAATGAGCCCACGTATTTTAGCCTCGCAAACAAATCATACTCCGCCATAGACCTTAGCATTTCATCGCCCTCGCTTTTAACCTATTTTAAATGGAATGTTTTTAAAAACCCTTACGGAAGTGACCATTTCCCGATCATCCTGAGTGCACCAACTGAAAACGAACCTATTCCGCAGGCGCCTCAGTGGAAGGCTGACTCAGCCGATTGGGAACTTTACCAAACCCTGACGCACCTGTCATGGGCTGACATATCTGCTCTAAGCATAGAAGACGCCGTAAAGTACTTTACAGCTTTTTTAGTTGATGCCGCTTCCAAGTGTGTTCCTGAAGCGAGCGGTGCAGGATCAAGACGCCGGGTTCCTTGGTGGAACGATGAATGCAGAAAAGCGCGAAGAAAGCAAAACAAAGCATGGGGTATGCTACGCGAATCTCCAACAGCAGAAAACCTCGAACACTTCAAGCTTGTCAAATCACAGGGAAGGAGAACGCGCCGACAAGCACGGCGAGAGAGTTGGGCAAAATTTATAACAAGTATCAACTCCTACACAGACGAGGGGAAAGTATGGAACAAGGTAAAAAGAGTTTAAAGGCCAACAAACATGCTCACTGCCCCTGGTAAACACCCAAGGAGAAAGCTTGGAAGACCAAGCTAATTTTCTGGGCGCACACTTCCAACACATATCCAGTTCATCACACTACTCTGATACATTCCAAAGGTACAAAGCACAAATGGAACAACAAAAGTTAGAACGAAAATGTACAAAAAACGAAGCATATAATCAACCATTCTGCTTAGCAGAACTTCTGGCATCACTAAACAGCTGCACTAAGTCTGCTCCTGGTTCCGATCGAGTCATATATGAGATGCTGAAACACCTGCCCTCCGAAACACAGAAAACCCTCCTTTCCTTATACAATGTTATATGGACCTCTGGAGAGATGCCCTCTACTTGGAAGGAGGCCATAGTCATTCCAATCCTAAAACAGGGAAAGGATCAATCCTGTGTTTCCAGCTACCGACCTATAGCATTAACAAGTTGCCTATGCAAAGTGTTTGAGAAAATGATTAACTGCCGCTTAACACATTTCTTAGAATCAAACAAGCTGCTTGATCCATATCAGTGCGGCTTCCGAGAAGGTCAATCCACCACTGACCACCTCGTACGTATTGAGTCACAAATTCGCGAGGCTTTTGTCCACAGACAATTCTTTCTCTCAGTATTCCTCGACATGGAAAAGGCATATGACACGACATGGCGCTTTGGAATACTGAGAGACCTCTCACAGGCATACGTGGCCGGATGTTAAATATAATCGAAAGTTATTTGTCGAACCGCACATTCCGTGTTCGTGTGGGCAATGCGCTGTCACGACCGTTCGTGCAGGAAACGGGCGTACCACAAGGTGGTGTGCTTAGCTGTACGCTTTTCATTATAAAAATGAACTCGTTACATCTTTCCATCCCAAGAACCATGTTTTATTGTACATATGTGGACGATATCCAGATAGCATTCAGATCATGCAATTTAGCGATTTGTGAGCGGCAGGTCCAGCTTGGGCTGAACAAGGTGTCGAAATGGGCAGATGAGAACGGATTCCGCTTAAATACACAAAAGAGCACCTGTGTTCTCTTCTCTAGAAATAGAGGCCTCCACCCGAATCCCGAAATTGACCTGCATGGTCAACAGCTACCTGTAGAGGCGGAGCATAAATTTCTAGGACTAATACTCGACTACAAGCTCACATTTATACCACACATCAAGTATATAAAAAACAAATGTATAAAAACAATGAATATCCTAAAACTACTGTCACGCACTGCGTGGGGTAGTGACAGGAAGTGCCTGATGAATCTCTATAGAAGCCTCATACGCACGCGCCTCGATTACGGGGCCGTTGTTTATCACTCCGCGACACCAAGCGCATTGAAGATGCTTGATCCTGTCCACCACCTGGGCATTCGCCTTTCGACGGGTGCTTTTCGGACAAGCCCGGTAGAAAGCCTGTATGTGGAATCCAATGAGTGGTCACTCCACTTGCAGAGATCCTACATGACTTTCGCATATTTTCTCAAGGTGAACGCGAACAACGAACACCCCTCACACTCCACTATCAATGATCTGTCCAGTTGTGCCCTCTTTAAGAATCGTCCGGCGGTGAGACATCCCTACTCACTTCGTGTGAGGGGCCTGGCTGAGGAAATTGATGTGCCACTTCTTGAACACCGTCTGATGGCTCCCGCTGTGCATCTCCCGCCGGGGCAGTGGCAGGTTCTAGATTGTGATACATCCTTCGAGGAAGTTACAAAGCACGCACCTATCGCACATATCCGAACGTACTTCCTCGAACTGCAGCACAAGTACACTTGTCCGGAATTTTTCACCGACGCTTCGAAGTCTCACAGTGGTGTGTCCTATGCAGCGGTCGGCCCATCGTTTTCGGATGCCGGCGCTTTGCACCCGAATACAAGTATCTTTACAGCTGAGGCTTATGCGATATGTGTGGCTGTTAAACGCATTAGACATTTAAAACTACAAAATGCAGTTATATACACGGACTCCCTAAGCGTCGTAAAGGCTTTGAAAACATTGAAAAGGCATACAAATCCTGTCCTAGTCTCACTTTTCTCACTGTTATGCACTGTCTATGCACTCGGACAGCACGTCGTGGTGTGCTGGGTGCCAGGGCACCGCGAGATTCAAGGAAACGTGTTGGCGGACCAATTAGCTGCATCCGCCCACGACAACGCTGCCGATACATCTATAGCTGTCCCTGTTCTAGACCTAAAACCGTTCCTAAAACGAAAGCTCAGAGCTTACTGGCAACGCTTATGGGACAGTGAAACAAAATAAATTGCACTTGGTGAAGCCATACCTAGGACACTGGCCACCCATATCAAAAACACGTCGTACAGATGTCACATTTTGCAGACTTAGAATAGGACACACACACAGCACACACGCACACCTTCTCTTCGGAGGCGACCCACCGAGGTGCGATAGATGTGGTGGGCCACTAACTGTGCTGCACATACTCGTACAATGCTCAGGACTGGAGTCTTACAGGAAAAAACACTTTGCGTTATTATACCAACAACGCATACCACTTCATCCATCAATGCTAATAGGAAATGAACCTCTTTTCAAACATGGAGCTCTATTAGAATTTCTAAAAGATGTAGGAACTTTTAACGTTATATGCCCAGGGACTCCGTAGCACGGCCTCTCAGCAGAGGCTGCTGCTGCGGTATGTAAAATTGAGAAAGCACTGACCTCCCAGCCCTTGGAGTCAAGGGTATCGACGAGGTAGCAGTGCTAATGCCACGCTTTGTCACTTTATTACCATGATCGCTTATCACTCATCTTAATCACGCATGTTTCACGTCACTTCCATGATTTTAACGATTATATATTTTTACGCACCTTTAGTGCGCAGAATTTTAGGCCCTTATACAGCCACTAAACACCATCACTGATCACACCGTCTGTCCTATGACCTGGCGCTCTTTGGCCATCATTGGCCTTTGCGCCATTAAATACCATATATCATCAACAAGCAACAGTGTTAACAACGAGACAAGACCGACACCGACAGCACTCTGTCTTGTCCTCTTGTTCACACCGTTAGTTGTTTTCTTCTGACATGTACCAACCGGCCCAAGTGAGCAATCTAGTGCAGTTCATTGTACTTGAGTGATGTTGATATCTGCTTTGAATCTGTTGTATCTAGCATCTGGGTTCGACTGTAGAAGGCATTTCTAATGAATTTTAATCATATTCATCTAATAATTTCCGTTGGTAACATCAATCCGTTTATTCTGTACATTGATATACAGTAAGTATTAGGAACATGACTCCCTTCCACTCTGCACTTCACAGTGATGTCTTTTGCCACATGTATTAAGCTCACCTTTAACGGAAGTTGATGAACAGCCAGTATTCCGGTCACCTCTGTCTTCAGCCATCTGGAAAAAAAAAACGTAGGCGCAGATAAGTGCCGAGAAGTATGCAGCGGCAGAGACACCACCATTTTTTCTTATACAGTCAAACCTCTATTCCTATCATTAACGTTTGCAGAAACAAAAATGCGGGCAGATTGCACTACGTTGCGCAAAGCTTGGCACAGCGAAGCACGGATCCGTCGCCGCTCATACTACCCGTGGACCGATAACGTCTAGCTTCGAGATGCGCGGCTTTCTTCTCGGGAGTGGGCTGCCAGGCTATGCCCTATTCGCCACGAGATCGGGCTACAGGTGGCAGCACCGTCGCCGCGCTAGTGTGGATAGGCGGTTGTCGGCGTGTATACAAACGCACACAACAGCGCTTCGTTGTGAGCGATTTGACCCGATTTTCGGCAAAGAAAATGCGTTGACTGCAGCTTTCGGGTAATATGTGCGCTCTTCATTCCCGAATTAATGCACGAAACGCGCCGAACGTTACTCTTACTCGTGAGAGAAGCGCCTTCTACCAACGAACGGGTTGCTGGCCTTCGGCAACAGTGCGCGTTTTCTCAACGGAGGAAGTTCTATTGTTTCATTTGTACATATGTTTAGCTTGTGTTCCACCTACTACGCACTGCTGTAGTGCGACTGAATTAAGTATTTACTTCTTGTTCATCTGGATACCCCCCAACAAAAAGAAAGCACGCGTATTCCTGCACGATAAGTTCAAATAGCACTTTGTGCACTGCGCGCTCAAATATACATCCGCATTTCTTATTCAGTTCTCCATGAAACGTTAGACAGTTGATGAAAGCTACGTGGCAGGCGGCGCTTTAGTTACGGAGATGTTTAACACGCACACGCTTGTTTTTATTCCAGTAACAGTACACAAAGGTAACCGTACAGCACGGAGCTTTCTTCGATTGATAACTTGCACTGCAGTAATAGCACAAAGGCCCGGTTGTTTCATGGAATCAAAGTGCCTTTTTCATGCGAATAATGTCCGCTGCCTTCCGTCAGTCTATAACAACGCAACACAAACGCTCAAGATAATATAAAGAAAAAAAGATGCGGCTTCGCGTGAAATTATTACGACATAAATGTAAAGTACGCAGTTTGGAATAAATTTGATCATCAGGGCTCTTTAACGCGTACATTAATCTAAGTACACGAGTGTTTTTGTATGAATTTCGCCACAAGGTCAAATTGCGCAAGGTAACTCAGTTTTGCAATTTCCGTGTCATTCCATTTTCTGTTCTTTTTAGGGGACATTTTAAGTACCGAAGTGTCAGACGTGACTTGACAGAAATATTTCTCTGTAGTGGGACCAGGACCGTACACAACTAAAGCTCGTCGCGTAACGTATAAACGACAATCCCGAAGTTATACACCTAACCACAACGAGCATGTGCATGAGAGCCTTTTTTTTACCACCGAGCCGCTAGAAGGCTATATTCACAAGAGATGTAATACTGCTCATCTTTAGGACAACGTCAAGTGCACTTTGCAACGCGCTTCTACCACAGAGCGGCACCTACACTGATATGACTCGTGAACGGAGGGTACGACGACCACATACAGAATTCTCTACAAGTGCACTCACTGATCTTATTACAGTACATATGCAGCCGATCAAGGCGAAATGCTTCTTTACATCGTGTTAGGCATACGTACGAGCGGTTAAAGTTTCACTAACGCAAAGGAACAAACCGCCTTTTGAGGACCTGCATGACGTACGCGCACATGCAAACACAACGTGGCTAACAGACGACGCATTGAGCAATCCACACTAGGCGCGGTTCAGCCAGAAGCCGCCAGGCGGCGACTCCGCTCGATCTCGCGGCCAATAGAGCGGAGGTCGCGCTCGATGTATCCGTCGGTGGGCGCGGCTTAGTTACTGCGCATGCGCGGCTTAGCCAGGTGGTGCGGTATATGGTCGCTAGAAAACTGGATGCTTGCTTCCTATTTCTCTCTTTTCTCTCTCTACTTCTTTCTCTCTCTTACGTTGATGTTCTCCAAGTCTTTCTTTCTGCATTTCTTTCTCTGTTTCTCTATCATTCTTTCTGGGTGATTTTTCATGTTCCTCGCGTAGCCATCGGTATTTTATTTGGCTACACTGGAAGTAGACTGGCCTGCACACCCTCCAGGCATGCCTTCGCCGTCGGCGGGCCCCTCGAGGAAACGGAACAGCGAACTCAACGACGCCGACAGTGAGTCCACCGAACTGTATTCGGCAAGCAGTGACGATTCCGGCGATGAATTCACGCCTGTTTATAGTCGTAAACCAAAACGAAGATCTATGGGTGCTTCACCAGCTTCAACCGCATCTACTGTGAAACCGAAGGAGGCTTCAATGAACTACACCGTCTTATTTGTGCCTGTTACGCCATCGGACAATCTGAGACATCTGAATCGGCAGACCATCTCGAGGAAACTCGAGTCTCTGGCTCCAAACGAAATCAAGGATGTTCGAGTCAACCCCCGCAAGAATGTCTTGGCTATCGACGTTATACACCAGGCATCTCTGCTTGCTCTGACCAGGGTCACAGACTTCGACGGTATCAAGGTTCGAGCTCACCTTCCACTTAACGAGGACATGGTGGTCGGTGTAATATACGATGTCGACATCTCCATTCCTGGTGGCGACCTTCCAATGCTCATCAAGGAAGTTAGTGACCATAGCAACATCGTCCAAGTCTCACGTCTTGGCAACTCGCGTTGCGTAAAGATTGTCTTCAAAGGTGACATTGCCATCCCACGTGAAGGTGGGACACTTTCGTCACGTAGTCCGTCCGTTTACACCAAGACCACTCCAGTGCCGTAAATGTCAAAAAATGGGTCATGTGAGCGGAGTTTGCAGGAACGTGGCGATTTGTCCCCGCTGTGCAGAGCCACACAGTGCGGAATCCTGCCGAGCAACTGCCCTGAAATGTACCAACTGCCATGGATCGCACGAAGCCTCATCAAGGGACTGTCCATTAGTGAAAAAAGAATGGAGCGTCATGAAACAGATGGTACGGGACGGCTCGACGCACAAAGAGGCTGCTCATGTGGTGAGAAATAGACAACGACGCTCGCGTCGGCGACGAAGGTCTCAGACTGCTGCTACCCAGTCTGGACGTACAACGCGATCTCCTACTCCGACAGATCGTCAGACTTCCCTTAAGCGACAGCTACCACCACTGCCGCCACCACCACCGCCCAATGCATCACAGTTGGAGAGCCGGAAAGACGCAGAAGCTTTGAAAGCGGCGGCGGATGTCGCGTGGCCCTCACTGCCACCACTGCGCACTCATAAAGAGCCGACGCAGAATGCCCCGCAGTGTGCTTCATCGTCCACAGATTGCCACGACAAGAACCTACAAGTCCTCGCTGTGTTGAGGTCCCTCATGACCACGATGCGCACTCTCCTCAAAGGAATGACAACTCCGTCAGCTCAATGCGCTCTGCAAGTTCTGGATTCCTTGGAGCCAGTGCTTGCAAGCCTTTTTTAACATCTCGCAGAGGAACCGATGTCAAATACTTCTCGGTTGTGACTGTCTGTGTGTGTGCCGCGAACACTGATGTGTGTGCGCGTATTACCTGTCCCCTTTTTCCTCCTTGCTCTCTCTATTCTTTTTTCTCCCCTTCCCCCTCCCCCTGTGTAGGGTAGCAAACCGGGTACAACCTGGTTAACCTCCCTGCCTTTCCTTCGCTTTTATCTCTCTCTCTATCATTCTTTCTGTGCTACGCTTTCTCTCTCCTCTTTCCCTCCTCACCATGACATCTCTCCTCCTCACGCTAACTTCCCTTTCCCACCCCCTTGCTACACTATACCATACAAGGCTACGCTATGCTCTGCTAGCGGGCCTGGATAGTGGAGTGGTTACGACGCTTGCCTTCAGATTGAGGGTATGTGGGTTCGAATCCCGCCTCGTGAAGAATTTGTTTTCGGCAAGAATTCCTGTTTATATCTATATTTCCGTCTGTTTCTCTGTTTCTTTCTTTCACTCTTTCTCTGCACTCGTTGTCAGGTAGCCGCACAGAGTCACATACTCGTTAAAATGACGATAGTTTTCTGCGATCAACTCAAGCAAAGGTTTGCTAAACAGCTTCGCTGTGAAAACCGCGAAGTACTCGCAGCCATAAATCGGCAAACTGACCAATGAGTCGACTCACTCAGACTGCTCGCGCCACAAGTCTGCGTGAGTTCGGTTAAGAATAATTTTAGCCAGTCCGAGAGAGCTCTAAGCGCAAAATATCCTTGAGCGAGTCAGTGAGCTTAACATTTTTTTTTGCTGAACTATGGTCCTGTCTACTAATCTTCAGCATTAGTATCAGCCTTGTGTCGGCTCGCGTCTATACCCATGTCTACTCACACATATTTCAACGCACAACCATTATTATGCCAACTCAATAGTTATTGATCAGAGGCGTGAGATACAGAAGGGGGGGGGGGGATGAGGGTGCCTTGACTTGCTGCCACAATCTTTCACGAAAAATTCTTGATAAAAAGATCTCGTGCGAGTCATCTCAATAAGAATGTCTTAAAATATTTGTGGCGCAACTGAGACAAGCAAGAAAACAAGAGAAGGCAGGATAGGGCGCCCTATCCTGTCTTGTTTTCTCGCTCGTCTCAGTTGCGCCACAAATATTTTATTAGGCTATGCACCAACTCGCCCAACGTCGTACTCAGCTAAAGAATGTCTATTGGACTGCAACCACTAATAACTCGTATGTGAAGGCACGAGGTGAAAAGGCCTATCGTAGAGCACCGATAATGCGAGATATCGCCGGTAAAGAGCACTGACACCATAATGGAAAGAACTAATTACAGTCGAAACCCACAATAACGAGATTGCCTAACAATCAAATTCTTGCAACAACGAAATATTTGCCTGTCGTCGGTGAACGCCCGTAGGATTCAATGCATCTCGTATTTTTCGGCAACGAAATGTTGGTAAACTGCAATCCTGCAACAGCAACATTGGAGGGGATGTTTTCCCCATACATTTACTGCTCGCGCAAGGCCAGCGTACTTTTATTAAAAATGCGCTCCGATGCCTTCGCTTAACACTTAAACTGCGTAAAGTACCACCACATTGCGCTTGTGTGGTTGCCACCACCTTTTGTTTACAAATTGGCACGGTGCCGGAAGCAGTCTCGCGTGGCAAGCGTTATCTTTGCCACCATTTCGGTTTTTGAAACAATCTTTTTCTTTTTTTTGCGTGTGCGTAGCCACATCGCCCTTCAAGCTAGCGCTACGGCGGCTCGCTGTTTTGTTATTCTCGGGCCGCCGTACACAAGCAGTTTTGCTCGCGCTCGTAAAGCTTTTACCACTCGAAGAATAGGTCAGGGACACATCCTAGCACTGTTCTGTAGCAGCCGCACAGCGACGTGGCCAATCAGCAATGAAGGTGCGATTTCCATGACCACGTTGGCGCGTATTAAATGCGAAGCATTTCTTAGCGAACCTCAGGCACTTTGGCCGTATCTATCTATCTATCTATATCTATCTATCTATATCTATCTATATCTATCTATATCTATCTATCTATATCTATCTATATCTATCTATATCTATCTATATCTATCTATCTATCTATAGCCGCCTACGTCTCGGCGCTCTCCTGGTCGTCTCCATAACATGTTATATACCAAAATTGGCATCGCAGGGGATCAGTGTATGACGAACACGATTCACTGGTCATGACATGAATAACTCAAAATACCTGTCGACTACGTCATGAAACCCTTTCTCTCAGTCACGTGTGGCACATACCCGTAAACCATAGTTAACGTTATGCGGGTATGTGCCACAGGTGATACAGAGTCGCAACCAACACAGTAACCGCGAACACACATTGACACGCAAAGAAAGTGATAATATTGTTTGTTCTGGTTTTATGCCCCAATACCACGATATGTTTATGAGAGGCGCCGTGGCGAAGGGCTCCGGAAATTTTGACCATCGGGTATTCTTTAACGTGTACCGAGATGGCACAGAACACTGGCATCTAGCATTTTGCCGCCATGGAAATGCGACCGCCGCGGCCGGGATCGAACCCGCGACCTTCGGGTCAGCAGCCGAGCGCCTTAACCGCTACACCACCGCGGCGTGGTCCGCAACGTGGACCATGTGGATTACGCAAAAACCGGAGTCACTGTTTCCTACAATAAATCTGAGAGATCCAGGCCTCTCATCATTACCGGTGACTTCAACATTGATTTATCAAGACCCGACAACGCTTGGTCCCTATACTCCGTGAAAGACAGCTTGGATGTTGAGAGGGCATCAAAACACCTCGCTGCCACGTCCACGACAGGAGGCATCAGATCATTTCATCGTAAAAGGCATACAGGATTTCCACCGGATTTCCTGATTGAAACTTAGGTGCGAGTAACGCCTGTCCTGTGCATCTGTGTTCCTTCTTTGTCCTGTTCGGATTCGCGCTATCCAGTATTGAAGAATATAAGCACTACATATCAGCATAGCGAGTCTGGTGTTGGTAACACCCTTGTTGCTGTTGGCATTGTTACGCAACTGCAAACGACTGGTTATATAATAAATATTTGACTCTTCAACATATGAGTGCGCCTGTACCACTTCCACATTTCTCTAGCGTCATTCCGTAACGTTTCGCTCAATGTGAAAAATTACGCCACAGTCACCATCCCGCGCATGCTTCGCATAACATCGATTCCCACGGTACGTGGGATCTGCCGAATTTTTTCTTTCCTGCGTTAGACATGGCACCGCCTCCATTCACTGTTCAGAACTGCTTGCCAGCGTATGCAGGTACGCTTCCTACGTTCGCCGATATAGAGGGCATACAGGCTGATTTCACTATGGCCGAATTCTTATCAGCAATAGACCAATCAAAACCGAGCAAAGCACCCGGGCCGGATGGCATACCTTATGAACTTTACAAAAACACGTAAGGCATGGTTCTACATGTCCTGTTAGAGGCCATAAACAAAGCTTGGTGTACTGCAGCCATTCCTGACTGTTGGCGGCATGCAGAAATGGTTCCCATTCCCAAACCAGGAAAGCCTCCAGGAAATATCGCACACATGCGCCCGATAGCTCTCACTTCAACATTGGGCAAACTGACAGAGCGTATGCTAGCGACACGCATCACGTGGTGGCTCGAGAGATACTCCTGGTATAACCCTGGCCAAATTGGTTTCCGTCCGCATCTGAGCACTGAGGATGGCCTTGCTTACCTCTCATCCATGGTTCTTGCTGGAGGTCGCTCTCGACGGATTCGCACCATTCTGTCTATGGACATTCGCAAAGCATATGATCATGTGAGTCATGATGCTATTGTGTAAATTCTTCACTGGCTCCAATTCCCCAGTCGAGTCTGCGCGTTTGTGAAAGCCTTTCTCCACGATCGCAGCTTCTCTATTCGCCTAGCAGGTCAACAAGTTGGACGGTTTGTTTCCAATAGAGGCGTCCCACAGGGATCTGTGCTAGCACCAGTTCTTTTTAACGTGGCCCTCCTCCCACTGGCATGGAAGCTGGCGCTAATACACCACGCAAAATACATGTATGCAGATGACATCACCCTTTGGTCAGTGCACCCTGAAATCAGCTGTCAAGAACAAGCTTCGCAAGAGGCCCTCGACATAACTCATAACTGGTGCACCCAGATTGGGCTCGAAATATCCAAAGAAAAAACGAAGTTTATGTCGGTTGCGAACAAGTATGGACGTCGTATACTGGGAGTTCGGCCTCTGCAGTTAATTTTGGATCAGCAGCCGCTACATGAAACTTCGAATCTCCGCGTGCTTGGCCTGGAAATTCACACCACCGGATCTGCAGGACCTTGGGTCAAGAGTGCCACACAGCAGGCATCATAAACTATCCATCTCATACGACGGATTGCGAAGAAATCTGGTGGCGCTAACTCCAACATGGCTCGCCTCCTTGTCCGTTCGAGATTGCAACCGAGGCTCGTCTACCGCGCCCAGTTTCATCACCTCACGCTGGCAGAGTGGACACGTCTAGAGGCGATTAACCACGAAAGCATGCGAGCCATAACTGGACTGCCACGTATCACTCCGTTAACAGTACTGCAACAGGACAACAGGAGTCCCAACTAAATACCATTGACGAGTTAGTACACCAGCGTCGCTGTGCGCGCAACCTCAAGCCATCAACGTTCTGTTCGGTTGCTGCATTGGCGCGGTACATGGGCCAAGAAGTTCGCCATACCCCTTCAGAGACGAGCACTATTGCCCCGTGGAACAAAATGCAACTCACTGAAAACAAACCTCTTGGTCGCCTTTACAGCCCGGTTCCACGCCAGGCGAACGCTCACGTTTCTCGTTTGCTTCGTGCCGATAACCAAAATACCGCCATTCTCGACGCCTATACTGATGCCAGTGTGAGTGGCACCACCATTCACACCGCTCTTGTATGCCCATCAATACCAGAGGCTTGCCAGACATGCTCGTATTTTGCGGATCCCGCACCACCGGCTCACCTTGCTGAGCTGGCTGCCATACGTGACGGTTTGGCAGCACTGATACCTTTTCTTATACCTAACAGATGCTCTCAGCTCATCATTCGTACGGACTCGACGCAAGCTATCCGCAATATACGACGAGTGTATCGGTCTACGTCACTCTCGGATAGTATTCATCTTGCTGCCTCCGCATCTGTGCAGATACGTGTTCAGTGGGTGCCTCGGGCCGCTTTGCCGGACCTTGTCAAAGCTGATTTGGCAACTCACCCACAAGTCACACCGCACCCACTACCGCATTTTCCTGAGGACGCTCAAGGACAGATGCTACGGGAAAAAGAAAGCCTCCGACGTACCACACGAGCTCTTATACCTCCGTGTGGGTCAGACCTCCCTATTGGTTTAACCCGCCGAGAGGAGGTTACGTTGCGGAGGCTTCGTGTTGGGGTTGCGCTTACCCCATCCGTGACCAGCCTTTGGGCGCAAAAGTACCGCGGCCCGTATGGTACCCCGTGCCCATTTTGCGACGCCCCAATCCGCGATGTAACTGCCACACACTTATTGTGGACATGCACGGGTCTACAATTAAGCCGTCGTCGTCACCTACGTGCAACAGGCCACAGGCCTGGCCGACCACCCGACCTTGACCGCTGGATTAGTGGACCTCACCACCGCTCGTTACTGGACTTCACGCACGAACCAAATTTGTATGTGTATTTCTGAATCAATAATTATTATGCCTAAGGGCAGACTGTCGAAAAAAAAACTGGCGGTTTTACGCATTCAAACTACGATATGGTTATGAGGCACGTCGTAGTAGAGGGATCAATAAAGTTTGACCACCTCGGGTTCTTTAACGTGCACCTAAATCTAAGTACACATGCCTATATTTCACCTGCATCGAAAATGTGACTGCCGTGGCCGGGATCGAACGCACGACCTTTGGGTCGGCAGCCAAGTGCCGTAACCACTGCGCCGCCGTGTCGGCTGTTAGCGCGTATGAACTGGATACTTTCGAAATGGTGCCGGGCGTTCCTTAGAACGCAACATGTCACGTAAGACGTGATACACCTTGCTGCATTGCGAAGGAAGATCTGTGCGTTTATAACATGGATAAGGTCAACAAGGGAAGCTAATTGTTGTATTAAATTTTCGTTTTGCTGACCATTTCCCTATTTCCACTTTATGATTTCGCGATAACGAAATTCTCGCAGTAGCAGAATTGTTTGGTTTCCCCGCCTGTTTTGCCATTGCGGGATTCAACTATATATACACTAATGTACTCATGCGTCGACTCATCAAACTAGCTCACAGTCAGATCGAGCCACGAGTCTGGGTGAGTAATATTTTGGCAAGTTTGAGCCTGAGCGATGCCGGTTGAGGAAATTTTCAGCGACTGAGTCCAAGGGAGTCCTAAGCACAAAATATATTTCTCGAGCGAGTCTGAGCGAGCTCCACTTTTTTGCCGACCTGTGCTCGCAGCTGAAAGAATTTCGTAGTGCTTACAGACTCCATAGGCGCGAGTCAGCCCAACTACCTATACCTGATATGTCTCTGGAACTCGGGATTACGTGACCCCCAAGACTGAACATGTGTGCGAAGAAAGCACACATCAAGCAACCATTTACCCTGCCTAGCCTTTGCACCCATTTAAAGTTATCTGCAAGATAAGGGATGCAGGTCACCTGCACGCACCGCCATGTGCAGAATTCAACTTAGGATTAGCTGCCCCTACTCGCTTGGCTCATTTTGCGCTGGCCCAAAGCTACCACACGCTCACATTACCTGTTGCCACATTACCATACTGTTGGCAGTGTACAACACTGTCAGGTGTAGTGCCAGAATCCAGAACAACAGAGTCACAACACACAGTGCAGAAGCCTATCTGTGCACGTCGTCGACTTGGTGACCATGAAACTGAGCGTAAAATCATCGTTCAGTGGTGACAGCTTACGAGAAATTGCAAGGTTAGCATCACTTTCATCATATAAGACCTCGAATGTAGTGCAACATATACTAGCGAGCTGGTTAACAACTTTTAAAGAGCATCTCAAACACTAAAGCGTATTTCAAACAGTAGGGCAAAGTTTGAAAGTGGTGCTCTTGGAATTGGTCCAGTAAGCACGGCTTCCCTATTCAATAAACATTTCAGGATTCTGCGCATCCTGGAATGAACAAGTAAAAAGATGTGCAATCTAAAATAATTTCGTACAATTTTCACTTGCTGCTAATATGCATATCTGCCTGGCCAGGAAACTAAGCTGAAGAAATGGTGTAGCTGCATATAGTTTCCCGCATTTTTATTTCAACAGCTTTTTGAAAATACCACGCCATTTACTTTTGTTCCAGCCCAATAACACAAGATGTTTGCTTTCTTCGTGTTCTTTGTTCGTCTGAACCCACAAAACTTGTGAAGCATCTCTGCCATAAAAATAAAAATTAAGGTGACCTTAACGTTCAATTGAGTGTCTTGGCACTAGTCCCTGGCGTATGGTGCGCGGGTGATTTTGAGCACCGTCTAGTGAGCGCCGCGCGAAGCGCACGTCACCACAGAGCCAAGGTGCGGCAGACACTAGCCCCAGCACTAGCTCAACGAAAGCATGCAAGGTGAAAAAAAAAGATTCACAAAAAGAAAAAAAAAAGATTACATCCGCCTATTTGTAGCAGAAACGTACGAAATCCAAAGAGATTTTTCAGAAAGAAAGCTTAACTTTTCAGCTTTTTTCGCTAAGAAGAGACTGCTTCAGAGACATCTGGGTGGAGGGAGAAGGGGCTCAATGGTTTCAGATATCTTCATGCGCCAATTTGAAATAAGCAGTAATTTTTCTAGTAGAAAGAGTAACTGTAGTTTTGAAATAAAAGATTTCGTGTATCTTCAGAGCAATATTTTTTTTTCTAAAAAAACGTTCTCTTGTGCATTCACTTAAGACGACTCAAAGGCGAAAGCCTTCAATGTATTGATCCTTCCCCGGCCCTCTCCGAAAGCTTTGCGCACCTAGCGTGGTTTTGCATTGCCTCCAGGATCGGAGGCACCTCACTTGGTTTTGCGCTGCCTCCGTAGTCTGCCCACTTTTGGCCAAGCTGCGATGTCATGTGATGACGGCATCATGTGACATCATGTCACGTAACATGCGCCAGAATTTGTGGCGTCAGTACGACGTTACAAAATTTTGTGATCTGTGACGTCATGATGACATATGGTGCCGTCATCGCATGATATTTTTTTTCATCACTCGTCTCCGACGTCGCTGGACGCCGACGGTCAAATTTCGCGTTTGATGAGGCATTTAAGACTTTCGCCATAATGGGGAGTTAAAGCAAATCGACATATGCTTTTGCAATTGCCTGGAATGAGAACTGTCTGCAGTCAAATAAGAATGAACGTTCGAAGTCCATCTGAACAAAAGTTATGAGACGTTCAATTTTCGCGAGCGAAATCTTGGCTCCACATCAAGACTCACTCGTGAAAGTTCAACATATAGCTTTTGCTCAAACGTGCTTGAACATGCTTTCACGGCCGGCAGTTTCCATTCCAGATTATTGTGACGTCTTTTGTTCATTTGCTTCGACGCGAAGTTTAGGAAAAAATCGTGCCTGTCAAGCAACATACATGATTTACTAGAATAATATTTGAAATCTGTAGATAAAAATGCATAAGCTGATGACATGAGTTAAAAATCACCTCGAAATATTTTTTTAGTATGTGAAACAGGGTCCCCTCTAAATGAAAGATTTAGGACCAGAACAACTTTTTCGTTAACTGAGCAGTTTGGAGAAAGAATGCATTCCTGTGCGTGCCTTGGTGCTAGAGAACAAGTGCATGGCAATTTTCTCTTTCCTTTCATCGAAACTAAACCGTGCGCCACTTACCTGGCGAAGCCGCTTTCTGCCGGATTCTTCCTTATGGTCACTAGGGGAAGTGACTGGCAGCGGCCGCTTCGAAGCCCCGAACAATTTCTTAGACTGGAACGCACCATTTTCACAGGCCTGCGGCAAAAGGCGGGTCAGTGTGATGTATAAATGTGCTTAAACTCGATTAGAGCTGAAAAGGCATTGTACGTCTGGAGAAATCCAAAGGAACGTGCAACTAGACTTTCCTTAAGGGGCTGCCTGTCTACAGTCCTCACTCCTATTGGTGTGTGAACCGAACCAAGTAGCAAAATTAGTGAAGTACTATGCATAGCCCATAAAATTGTGAACGCTTAACCTCCGCATACCAAAATCTACAATTTCTCGTATGGCCACACGTGCCTGTTTATTTTCATGTGACCGGGCTTAACTCGCCAAAACTGACACCTTTAACCACTACTCGGTGCAGGCCACACTGGAATGTCCACGAATCCTCACAATTGTTTAGGCTGTTCTCATGAGGTTGCGCACACGACGAGAGTAGTTTAGTATTCTGAAGCCAACACGGGCACCAGTGATAATGCTCGAATGTTTGATCATCCACGCATAGAAGTGTTTCACTGCATGGCCAGGAATTAGGGACACTTAGTTGAGGAAGCTGCCACCATATGAAACTACAGAAGCTAAAATTACGCGCGCGCTGCCCGCACCAGGAGCGAGGCAGACTCATTGAGGCATTGTAGCACCCTCTTCGTCTCGCTCTCCCGCACACACTCCCGCGCATTATACTTAAAAACTCAGCACCGCGAGCTGTTCCGACACACCCCTATACAATGTAGGAGCAGATGTGCCCTTTGGAAACATCAAGAATAAGGCCGACAAAAACGACAGAGGAAGGTGCATGGCTTTAGCTACACAGTAAAGTAGTATATCAATGAAAGAGCGCTTCTCAGCCAATCGAAAACCGGGAGTCGTTCTTGAAACACCTATGAGCTTTGCAATGATGTTTAAACAGGCCAAAATGGGTCTAAATTGAGGCAACCCTCCTAAGCTGTGTGGTGAAATCTTCAAATGGCCTGGGAAGGTAGGCGCTTTCTGGCACGTGATTAGAATTAAGCCTAAAATGTTCTAGTGGTTCCCTAGTATCAAACATACAGTCCTTTTCAACATAATTTCATTCGTGAGATATTTTCTTTCGTGAGTGCTTCCCATTCAGTTATGGGGGGCGCCCGTACGCCGCCGACAGATGGCGCGACATGTAGTACACGTCCCGCAATCCTGGGGATCGATAAGATTATCGACGACTGTACTCACCGCTGTTGTTGCACTTCATTTTGTGGGCACATGTTAACCAATAAAGATTTCCATCGATACCGGCTTGAGTTTGAAATTTTTTACCGTCACAACCATGTGACAACATATTGAATGTGACATTTGGAAATCGCAATTTAAAGTGGCATATTTCATGTTAACGTGTAAATTTTCTGAAGGGGTTACCTCAGCAAAGTGGTTACAGTAAGCCCTCGTTATTGGCAAGGTCATCGGGCCATTTGGTGAACTTCATTGTAGGAAGCATTCTTCTTCTTCAAAAAAAAAATTCGGCAGATCCCACGCACAGTGGGAATCGATGTTATGCGAAGCATGCGCGGGATGGTGACTGTGGTATAATTTTTCGCATTAAGCGAAACGTTACGCAATGGCACTAGGGAAATGTGGAAGTGGTATACGCACACTCATATGTTGAAGAGTAACATATGTATTGTATAACCAGTTGTTTACAGTTGCGTAACGATGCCAACAGCAACATGGGTGTTACCAACACCTGACGTGGTAAGCTGATATGTAGTGCTTATATTCTTTAATACTGGATAGCGCGAATCCGAACAGGATAAAGAAGGAACACAGATGCACAGGACAAGCGTTACTCGCAACTAAGCTTCATTCAGAAAAGTTTCCCTAGATATATACACAGCCCAGTGACACGCGCAAGCGCACTGCACATACGTTACAGTCACAGTTACAGTTGTTATGCTTATACTTGTCCGTTATCACGGAGAACGCACGCACGTTTCATGAACCCGTGTGTATGTGAAGAAGGGGTTCTTGACAGTTCTTGATCAAGGCCATCACCACCGTGATTAGTGAGCACCAGCAGCTGGACCGTGGACCGGACTTCTTAATCGGATCCGTTCGTGATTGCGGCAATGGGGAGTCTAAGTGTAGTGAAGTGCAAGGTATAGTGCAGCAGGGATGCCTCTTACAATGAAATGATCTATGATGCCTCCTGTCCTGGACGTGGCAGCGAGGTCTCTTGATGCCCTGTCGACACCCAAGCCGTCTTTCATGCAGTTAAGGGCCAAGCGTTTTGGGTCTCGATGAATCTTGAAGTCACCGGTAATGATGGGAATTGCCTGGTTCTCTCAGCAGATTTGTTGTAGAAAGCACTGACTCCGGTTTATGCGTAATCACCGTGGTCTACATTGCAGACCACGTGGATGAGAGGATGGTAGTTGAGCGTCTTCCAGGAGTGTTCTGTCTTCGGCTTCTTCACTTTCCTTGCGTCCGCCGCGGTGGTGTAGCGGTTACGGTGCTCGGCTGCTGACACGAAGGTCGCGGGTTCGATACCGGCCGCGGCGGTCACATTTCGATGTAGACAAAATGCTAGATGCCCGTGTACTGTGCGATCTCGGTACACACTGAAGAATACCCGATGGTCAAAATCGCTCAAGCCCTTAGCTACGACGTCTCTCATAATCATATCGTGGTTTTGGGATGTAAAATCCCAACAACTATTATTATTATCGCTTTCCTTGTTTGTAAATGTGTGTATGCGTGGTTACTGTGTTGGTTGAGACCATGTATCTCCTGTGGCACATACCCGCATAACATGAGCTCTGGTATACGGGTATGTGCCACACGTGACTGAGAGAAAGGGTTTCATGACGTACGCGACAGGTAGTTTGCGTTATTCATGTCATGACTAGTGAATCTTGTTCGTCATAAACTGATCCCCTGCTATGCCAACTTTGGTGTACTACAAGTTATCGAGACGACCAGGAGAGCGCCCAGACGTAGGCGGCTAGATAGATAGATAGATAGATAGATAGATAGATAGATAGATAGATAGATACGTAGATAGAAACGGCCAAAGTGCCTGAGGTTCGCTAAGAAATGCTTCGCATTTAAAAAATAGACTAAAATAATCACAGTAACTCTGAACACTCACACTGACAACCAAGTTCCCCCAATACACGTATTGCAAACAGCCATGCTCAACAATGGCAACACAACAATACCGATATCCAGATGGCCGTGAGCACATGGCTCAGCCGGCCAGGCCTGGTTGCACGACAGTCCCAAGATGCTGCTACAGCATTGGGGTGACCATCGCAGTTTTTTTTCCTCCTTTCAGTATCAGCGCAAATAAAAAAAAATGTACTCGATAGAGCTACCATACATGCTGCAATAGGGCTCACACACGAATTTCTCGCTTTCGCACTTTTGTACCCGCAAGTGGAGCCTGGAAAAACCTCACTTCAAGTTGTTTAGTCTAGAGTGTATGAATGAGGGACGGTGCTGTAAGTTCGATAAAGTACATAGTTGAAGAAAAACCATACGCACGCCTCACCATTTCAGGTGTTAGCCACCACTGAAGAAAAAGAAGCATTTTTGTTGCCCTGTTTAAAAAACGGAGTAGGTTGGACTATAGCGACAATTAAGATGAGCAGAGAAGGCCTTGTTCTCACTTCTTGGCCAATCTCTCGAGCCGTTTATTCGTTGCCCAAGTTTTCTCTGAGGGCATTACAGTAAGGGGATCACAACAAAAAACATTCACTTTTCACCAAGCGAGACTGCATTGCATCACAGTGGTAAAGATCCGAATGCATTATTCATACAACATGGTACACAGTCCGAGTGTTAAATGTCACCATACGCACGCACAAAAAAGGTAACATGTGAATAATAAAAAGAACACTCCAGATAATTTGTTAAATGCAGTAGCATATCCACCAAGAACACTACAAATAAAATACAGAATACGCCGCGGGAGTAACTCGAGATGATTTAACCTGCCACGTAGATCAGAGTGAAATGCCTGGAAAGATTTTGACTGCTTACTTTATGCAGGAAACTAAATTTTGATAAGTGGTCACCATATCGGGTATCCAATGGCTCTGTAGAACAGCAGACATTTGCACTTGTGTCTGGAGCACCAATGTGACTGGTATAACTCAAGAAGAATAGCCTGGTTTAAGTAGCTTTTGCAATTTCACATATGCCCTCAATGCCAAGTTCTTTCAACAAATCCAAACAACAACGCTGAAATGTAGATCTATACTACTGCAGCTCACAGTTTCTACGCGCTCGTTAGAAGTCCAAGGAAGTCAAAGCGCGCTCCCAGAACTCTATAGATTCACACTGGAACTTTAGAAGTCAGATAGATTCACACATTTCAACCCTGCCACCCAGACACCGTATCACCGCAACAAATTTCGTAAACCAAAGCCAACTGACAGTACTTGAACAGATACTGTCCATGCAAACTGTACTAAGGGTGTGCGAATAGTGAAATTTCATTTCGAATCTAATTCGAATCGAATAATGCCGAATTGTGGCCAAAAATATCGAATACAGAAGATGCTATTCAAAATTTAAAGAAAGAACAGAAAAATAAAATCTGCTAATGTCCTCGAGCACACAACGGTGTGAGCGCTATCGAAAGGCTACAAATTGTCATGCAGAAACGCAACAATCTTATTTACACGAAACGTATACCGCCAGTTACGGCAAAACGAAGGAAATCAGGGATGCTAGGTGGTGGCAGCTTTATTATGCGCTTGTTCGGGAGGGCTTTCTTTTTACCCAGCTTTTATGGGCGCGCAGGAGACGCCATTCCAGTCAGCAGCGGCACTCCTAACCTCCTAGCGGTAATCTCACAACGGTAATGTTGTGCTTCATCGTCATGAGAGTTCCACGCCAAAATATTCTCGGGCGCCCGGTCACGGTATTTTAACTGCGCGCCGGAACAATGGGATGTTATGAACGAGTGATGTGATGTGGCAGTGGCGAGTGCACAGCGCGAACAAATATTCACATGTAAAGCCAATCACCGAGGGTTTCGTGGGCCAAAGTCGGGACGTTTTACGACGCTTGCGGCATATGCAACAGAACTACGCAAGAAGTCCGTGCTTTCGCTTCGGAAACAAAGTTGTGAAGGGCTTGGCAGTTGTCTCATGCCTGCTTTTTTTTTTTACTTGCGGAAATGACAATCTCCTTTAAAATAAACAAGCGCTCGCTTTTGAACCAGGATATCGGTGAAATTTTTAAAGAAAGGCCTGTAGGGTAACGGCGTTAGCGTTAGTTTTAGCCACCCCATCCTAACCAAGTTGTATCATTGCGGTGTTGTTGATATTCGTCCTCTTGAATTATTCGGAACTTCGAATACTAGCTATTTGAAAGTCGAATGGAATGATTCGATAAGGTTTTATTCCATTAGAAACTCGAATATTCGCACACTCTTCTGTACGTCACTCACGTGGTGCGGCCCGTCTCTAGCGCAGCCTTTACGGCCACGAAGCGAGTCATTTGACGGTGGCGGTGCTGAAGCGACGCTTAAGTTAACTGATTGGTTCACAAGGTGGACACTACGTCCGGGGCTGTGCTTCATGGCGGCAACCTTGGATCGACGGCTGGTCGCAGCACCTTCGGAAGCCTGCGGCAATTGAGAGTGCATTGTGTGTAAAAACTGCTCAAAAAGTAACTGTGCAATTAGAGGTTGGTCCATCTACACCAGAGTTGTACGCAACGTGTTACAAGTAATCGGTTACTTGTAATCAATTACATTATCTTGTAAATTTGTAATATAATCAATTACGTTCTCTAATTAAACTAGATTTTATTGTAATTGATGACGGCAATCATTTAGTTTTTCTTAATTCAAGTTGTAGCCAGTCTTGTACGGCAGTTCACATCCCGAAAAATATACGACTGCTCTGTGGGGACCCCACGTCCTGTCAAATGGGGGGGGGGGGGGGGGGCTACAGTACCTTGTTTTTTTCCCACTTTTTCCTTGGCCATGCCTGCAAGGTTGCAATTCCTTATCCTAGCGCCAGCATCAGCTAAGCGCGACGCTTCACAGGGGGCATGGACACTAGCATCGAAGCACTGAGAAACCACGAGCTGGTGCGCAAGGTGTTCCTACGTTATAATACCGCCCTTCCAGCCGGCGCATGCATTGAGAGAGTGTTCGGTGTAGCAGCTCACCTCTTCACGAGGAAACGTGGAAGAATCAGCGACGACAACTTTGAAAACGAACTTCTGAAACTTAACGTGTAACACTATATCACAGAAGCCGCAGTAAGCCTCCCATCCTTAACGCAAGCCTCCAGCCTTCTCTCTACCATGCAAGCCACAGTAGTTCTGTGTAGTTTGAGTAAAATTGCGTTATTATGCTACGGGAATAAAATTTTGAAAGAAAGTAACAGAAAAGTAACAGATTATATTTCTGTAATTGCTCAGTTACTTTTCCGGGGCTGTAATTGGCAACTGTAATCAGCTACATTTTAAAGGAAATAATTGTAATCAGGTACTAATTTTCTGTAACGTGTACAAGTCTAACCTACACTAGCCCAAAAGTTGTCATTTGTTGGTGTACGGACTACGGTGTTCAAATGTGGAACACATGGTCTACCACAGAATGGCTAGACACGCGTGATTACACTACACCTCAGAAGGCAATGCGATTGGCTGCAAGTGTAGTTGTACGTAAATTAGCCCACGGAAATCAATTCAAGCTGTTCGTTTATCATTAAGCAGGCATTCCTTTGTGGCATTTCATCAGCACGTGCTTGTACGGTGTTTTATCCTCTGCAACTTGAGCCATGTACGATTTCACCCCAGTTTTTGCCTGGCCACACTATTCACCACGGAAAATTATGCATGTATTGCCTGATCTAAGGAGCATTTACATCACTGTAACACTTGGCATCTTTGCCCAGACAAAGCCTTGAGACCAGCAACAAGCTACCATAGGGGCGCTCCGATGAGAAATAGCCATTTGAAGGTAACTAACCATTTTGACACTGCACAGACTGAAATTGAAAACAAATGACCAATCACATTATTACTATGCGTTAAGCAATGCAGCAGTAATTGCAGACCTAAACAAATTTAATGTATGCAGCGTGGCATGCGACAGTGAAAGTCCCCGTAAATCGCAAGGTTGACTCTGCATATTGTCACGGGTATGGAAAGGTCCCTTGCACGGGCGTCGCATTCAAACCGAACGGATGAAGACGACGACGACGTTGTTGTGGGGCAGAGTCTGGAGCTGCCTTTTGACTTGCATTTCTGTACACTGTGTGTAGTGTTAGCTCGATCAGTGCTAACGGAATAAATACTCCCCGTAACAATATTTTCAGTGTAGTATAGTTCATTTATCGATAAACGACAAAGAAGCAGCAATGAAAGTCTACCGAAATGCACTCCGGCAAATAAAAGGTAATGCGAGAACGTTAATAGACATCAGTGAAGGCAATTTGGTTTCTTGCTGCTACTGACCTGCCAAGCTGCCAGTTACGTCAACAGGTCGCATATATTTTTTTTTGCAAATTTGAAAACCAAACTTAACCGACTAAGTAGTTTTAGTGTTCGACATAGGTTCTGAGAGGATGCTATTGCCGAACACCCAATACTAAATTTGACCTAAAAAATAACCTGTAATACCAGCAGAATATAAATGTTCTTTCACACCACCTTTGTCACAACAAAGAAATGAATGTGCAATTTCGCATCAAGGAGAAAAACAGCACAGAGCCACTGAAGTAGGTACAAACATAAACCATTTAGTGCCTTTTTAAATTTGAAAGTTAAAAATACTAAACAAATGCATCTTGCATTACTATTTGGAATACAAGTCTGTCACATGACAAATATGTTCTAGCAGAATAGCACGAAGTGAACTGTCACGGATAGTTTCTTTAGCCCATTACGACCTTTTTCCAATTAAACCGAGGCTTAACCTGCCAAGTACGGGAAGTTCCTCCGCTGAAATATCACCCAAAAATGTGCACGAGAAAGGATAAGATTGTTATGCACCATTCGCAGCATGAATGTGGAAATACATATTTCAGAAAAACGAAAGTTCAAAGTGGAAAAAAAAAATCCTCCTAGTCTAGAATGACGATTTCTCCACCTTGTGGGCTAAGTGATTTGCCATGAAGTGGTGACGTGCAAGCCAGTGCCACAAGATGCCACTTGCAGAACGCATGCGCGGAATGATGGGTAACATAACATATAAATAATCGCAATCAATTGACCAGCCACCGAAAATTAGGCAATTTAAGAATATAATCTACTTCACGTTAATGGTATGGTTATGGACACGTCTAACTTTTGGTATACCGCATTTTATTAAAGCAAATTTTGTTCTATCATTCACATTAGGTTCCCTAAAAGTGCTGAATGCTTGGCATGTTACTGCCAAATGAATTCAGTTTATTCCGACATCACAGGAGACATTACAAAAGTCACAACAGTGATGCTGTGGGGCGAAAGCAAAAAGCCATTAAGGCTTGACGAAGGCTTTCGCACCATTTGACAACATAGCAACAGCAGCATGAGATCATCAGTTATTATACAATATCAAAACATGTACTTCAAGGTCATGCCGATTTGCATTTTATTAACACGTTGAAAAACATTTACAGAACGGAGCAGTATAAATGGTTTATTGTAAGAAACTGTTTAAGGTTAGTGGCAGTAAGTAGCTCATCATCTGGCGACCATAGTTAGTACGTATGTAAGGAATTTTCCAGTCATCGGTGGCTCGTGTGCTATAGGGGCAGGTATAGGGTGTCAAACGCGCTAAATCAGTAAGAAAAGAGTCGTGATTCTTTCGGGAAGTACGATAATAATAACACAGTTGACCTCATACTTATTTCGCTTCCATAAAATTTCTTGAAGTTTAACGTCGCGAAACCACGTTGTGATTAAAGGGACGCCGTAGTGTAAGTTACCGGAAATTTTGACCACCTGGGGCTCTTTAACGTGCACCTAAATCAGAGTACCGTGGCAACGGAAAAATATTAGCACTATGGCTGGTGGCCGGAGCGGCAAAATTGCAACACGTGGCATTGTTCGCGAGCGGCCGATAGCGAAAGTACGAAGTACCATTTTCCAAAGCAGTGGTGGCCGGCGGAAAACACTCCAACAAACAGGTTGCATTTGAAATGATAGCTTGCTCGCTACTTATAGGTAAAGACACTATGGCATGTTTGATTTGACAGTGCATCGGCGAAAAAAAATTTTCGGAGCAACTGCGACAAAGATACGGTTGCTTGTAATTCTCGCGAAAAAAAAAAAACCATGTGCATAGCCAAGTCTGCTGATAAGGAATGCACAAGCGTTTATTTAAGATCTGAGCTTTCGGATGGGCCATAAGCAAGATGGGCTGCTTTCTGCCGGCCATCCCTGCTTCGGAAAATAGAATGTGCTTGGCACTGTCGCTATCGGCGTACCCTGGAACAGCGCCGCGTGTCACAATTTTGCCGCTCCGGCCACCAGTCCCTTGTGCTAATCTCTTTCCGTTGTGACTGTACACGGGCCTCAAGCATTTTCGCCGCCATCGAAAATACGGCCGTCGCAGCCGGGATTCGATCTCGGAACCTTCGGGTCAGCAGTCGAGCGCCATAACCACTATATCACCGCGGTGGGTTTATTTAGTTTTCTCATGGTACATTAGCAAAAAAACTGCGCATGATAAACGGCAGTGACTGTACCAGCATGCTAGAATTTTGCCATCAGGTCCAGTCGGCGCTGCTTACCACTAGCGGGTAAAGTCCCTAAAAAATATAAAGTAGCTCCAACTGCGTCCCTTCGCCTCTGCCTACTCTCCTAGCAGCTGCAGCAACGCCTCTAGGGTGTCCTCCGGGAAGCTACGGATTTTACCCGCTGTAGTGAAAACCCCTTCTTTCTGCTGTTGTACCGGTGGTTGGTGCCACTGGCACAGCAGGTCGGCATCCTGAAGCATCCAGAACCACAGTACGGACTGACTCAAGCGCGGTCGACGACGCACCGTGCACCGATCAAGTAAACAACCCAGACGAGGACGAACAAGATGGCACTCGGACGACCTTCTAAAGAGCTAGTGCGCCACTCTAGCGATTTCTTAGTGCCGCCGAGTTTGCAGTGGCACTGCCATCAGGAGCGAGCACTTTTGCTTACTAAGAGATTATGTACCGTACAATTTTATGGTGTCGGACACCATGAAAAGACGCCAATTGCTTCGGTATACATTACATTGCCGTACTTATCGCTTTTAAGAGCTGGCTCGCCAGGTTCTTAAGCTCGGGCGAAGTCCCGCGCCGTAACCTGCATCCATCCAAAGCGTCGTGGAACGCAAAGAGGAACGCACCGTGCGTCGTGTCTTCCCTCTAGCCTGGCCGTTAATTCTCACAGGGCGAGCGGGGAACGCGGTCGACAGCCAGGCGAGCGTCGGACAGGTATTTTTAGGGCCACTTTGTCGTCCGCGCCTCGAGGACAGTTTTCAAATTGAAAGAACATTAGGAGCGTTGCGTCTGCAAGTGTCGACAATGGAAATCAGATGCTCTTAAATATTTCTTGTATATATACTTCATCAATATGTATATAATTGTAAATTGTGTAATAATAATAAAATCTGGGGTTTAACGTCCCAAAACTACGATATGATTATGAGAGACGCCGTAGTAGAACGCTCCGGAAATTTCGACCACCAGGGGTTCTTTAACGTGCACCTAAATCTAAGTACACGGGCCTCAAACATTTTCGCCTCCATCGAAAATGCAGCCGCCGCGGCCGGGATTCGATCCCGCGACCTTCGGGTCAGCAGTCGAGCGCCATAACAACTAGACCACCGTGGCGGGGCGTAAATTGTGTAATAGTTCATCAAGATTGTAAATTGATAAAACACTGTATATAACAACGTGTGTCCCGTCTTCATATGATGGTAGAGGACTTGCACGGAAGATTCACGGGTTTTCCCGATCTTCTCCGAGCCAGCTCCTGAATCATCATTCACTTCGTTGATATGGCGTGATTTTTCTTTCATACCCTTTAATTCGCGGACTTTTTCAACTGCGTCACTAAGAACTGCAGTGCCCTCGGGCGCTCTAGCGGAAGAATTGCACAAGCCTCTCTTTCCGGCCAGCAGCCATGATCTGCGAGCTTCGCAGCTCAACTTCAAGTGCAATCAACGAAGCGCACGGGAGAGGGGTTGCTTGTACACTGACACGAATGGCGCTACTTTAGTTATTTTTCAGGGACTTTACTAGCGGGCAAGAAAAGTTAACTTTCAAGCGGCTCACCTGGTGTATCCTCGGCATCGCTTGCAGGTCGAGGCACGCCCCCTCGACAAGCTGTGCGTCCACTCACGCCGAAATGACCGGGGTACAGCCGGGCCGCTACGTCAATACACGTCAAGAACACAAGCACCAGTGAGCACAGTGGCAGAATGAGCCACGACGTTGGTGTGGTAGGAGATAGTGGCGTATCCAACATTGTTTTATCGTGGGGAGGCCTTTTGGGGGTGGGTAGGCCCTCCGGTTACGCCCCTGCTCAGTACACAAGTTACCCCGACGTAGTTGGCAGGCAAACATGCTGGTCGCGTCTAATACCACTCTGTTTTCGTTGACAGCATTTACCTTCACCTACTAACTTGTGTGCCGAATATCGGCAGCGAAATGACAGATGAGGGATAGTGTGGGCATTTGGGACAAAATTCTTTTCCTCGCAAGGCCCACGACTACAGACATTCCGAAAGGCATGCTTTGCAGTACGTGCTATGTTCCGCCCGGCAAAGGTTGTATAAGGCGGTTCCGAGCAATGTCTATGTGTGCGGTTGCACACACAGCGAAACGCTTGTCATTAATTGTAAGAGCAATGAACTGTTTTAAAGCGCGCCGGTGAAAACAGAGAGCTGACAAACCTCGTATACGGTAGGAGAGCGCAGCGTAGCCCCTTTAGTTCACCGCTGACTTGTTCGCTTCATCGAGCACCAGCACCTAAACGCTATTGAAGCGTTCACGGGCTTCCGAATCGCTTATGCGTCGGTGTTGCCGAATATCGAGGCACTCAGTAGAAGCCAGGTTGATTCTACCGCACGCTGCGGGGAGCAGCTGCCGCCCTCTATAGTTAATAATAATAATAATAATAATAATAATAATAATAATAATAATAATAATAATAATAATAATAATAATAATAATAATAATAATAATATCTGGGGTTTAATGTCCCAAAAGCGCCCTCTATAGTTGTTAACTGATGCAAATGGTGGCGCCAGCTGTCATATTAAAAAAAAAAACGGAAGACTTTGCGACATGTGTCTGAAGTACCATTCCTTTCATAGTAATAGCTGGGAATCTCAAAGGCTGTGCTTTTTTCATTAAGACGGCGTCCTGTGCGGGCCTCTGTGTAAAAATGCAGATCTTGGAGGCGTTAACATAATAATAATTGTTGGGGTTTACCGTCCCAAAACCACGATTTGGTTATGAGAGACGCTGTAGTGAAGGGCTCTGGAAATTTTGACCATCTGGTGTTCTTTAACGTGTGGAGGCGTTAACATATCCGGGAATTAGGATGGATGGATGGTTGCTATGAGCGTCCGCTTTATTACGGGGCGGTGACATGTGCGCCACCAGGCTCGACGAAAAGAAAACGTTTTTTTTTTGTTTCAATTTCGCGTAATGTCTTGTATACTTCAGTTAAATCGACCTTACTATAGAGAAAAACATAAATTGGGACATCGCCGAACAGCGCCCCTATAGCGGCCGCCCCTGCAAACATGCGCGTTTTCCACGGGAGAACATCATTTTCAGCGAATAATTAATCATATAAGCCATATTTCCAAAATTCCCGAGGAAATGGACTCAACGCGCCTATCCCGACATCTCCTGGAAGAGCTACCATCACTTACGGCAGAAAACCCGTGCCTAATTGCGGGCGAAATTTAAAGCATGGTAGTCTATGGAAACGTTCAAATTTTGGAGGCTTTTCGGGCCACTACAATGCGATTTGCGATGAAACTGTAGCATCGATTGGTATATTCCTGGGGATTTATCAACTTAAGTGACTCGGCTTTCAGCTGGTGGCATCCGCAGCTCTTGAAATGGCGAGAACGTTGTTCCAATATCGCATTTTTCACAACAAGATCGCGGAATTCATTGTGGTAGATATATTGCCACGTGCGCTCCTTTTTGTATTTCTATGTAACCGGTCCGTTGCACGTATAACCACTGCCTTTCGCAAACCGTGCCCGAATGTCTTGGAACCTTCCAGATTATTTTAGAATCTTCTGACAGGCTTGAACGCGCAAACGCAAACAGTTCAGTTTATTCTGGAACTAGCGCGGCCACCAGCAATAACAATCGAATGTTCGATGTCGTTTGTGTAAATGCCGAAGCACCGAAACGCAGATCAGATTACGTACTCGAAGGCCGACGACTGTTCCCGCCGCTATCAGTGCACAGCGTGTATCGCTTGTACTGTGAGCTTTCATTTTTCGGGCACAAGTTCGCCCAAATAAACAGTTTCTTATTTCCCAGTCTTCTTGCCACCTTCCTCAACATCACGACCAACGTTAAACCCCATAATAATACCTGGGGTTTAACGTCCCAAAACCACAATATGATTATGAGAGAAGCCGTAGTGGAGGGCGCCGGAAATTTCGACCACCTGGGGTTCTTTAACGTGCACCTAAATCTAAGTACACGGGCCTCAAACATTTTCGCCTCCACTAACGTTAAACCCCAGATATTATTATTATAGCAACGTCACGACCACGTGACAATATAAACCCAGTTTTTGGCTATAGCGGCGCATTGTAATGGTAGCCGAGCGCTTTGAACGACAAGAGATCGAAATAGCTAATACCACGAGAGTGAGTTCGCAGGCCCTTGAAGCCGGCTGTACTTTGATCTTTTCTTATCCCTTCGTCACTACTTAGTCGGGCAGTTTCCCACCAGATGGCACGTGATTAAATGCACGTTATGTAGTTACGGTTCTTGTTTTGGTGTTGTATGCCCCAACCTTTTCGTACAAAAAATAACTGGTGCTTATGGTTTAGTAAAATACTAACATACTTCTAAACGTCTTGCCTGTCTAAATATAAAGTATTTTAGACAATAAACGCAGATAACGTGTTTTAAAAGCTCATTTCTTTTTTAAGGCGAAGGTTTATGAATATATTACGAATATCTTTTGCCTCTGCAGCTATGCATAGGTATTTTTGAGACTTGTGTTACTCGAAACGTTCCAAAAAAGATGTTTAGCGTTCATTGTGCGCATTTATTATACACTAAAGTATCAGCATTCCCAGCGGTCACTGTAGCAGTACTCGTAAAATATATTATAGTTGAAGCTACTTCAGGGAGTCCATTTGCGTGATATCAAAGCTGAATTTTTGCGTGCAAGGTCGTGGTCTGTGATTGTGAAATATGTTGCAATGAACAATGTGTATTCTTTGTTCGTCGATCATGTGGATATTTATGTAGGAGAAAGCAAGCTCAGCTAAGTTTCTTCCAGACTCCGTCGATGTGAAGTTTTCTGTTAACATATTTGTCAGGTAAGGCGCCTAGGTATTTCATACACTTTGCATGTTCAAGCGTTGGTTTGTTTAGTATAAGAGTACGTGAATGTTCCTCTAGAGATTTGCGCTGTGAATTAAAAACAGTATACTTGAGAGCGTAAGCTCTACGACGCCATGTCTCCCAAGGTCATTCATCGTGTTGAAATGACCTTCAGCCACCCGAGAGCAAGTGTGGCAGGCGTGACGCCATGCCACGTGATCCGCTGCGGAGAAGCGTCGCAGCTTCGCTCACTCGGATCCTCACCGCTGCGGTACCACGTGTGTGGGTCGATGTTCTTGTCCCGAAGGATCCGCAAGGCTGGTTCGGAGATTGTGCCCTTGGCAAATGCTCTGACCGCCGATATCGAGCCGCTGTAAATCATGGACCTCCTGTTGACCAGCAAGGCCAGCGCAATTTCTGCTTGCTCCGCTATTTCGGCCGCCATCGTCCGTCGAGTTTGTGATTCTCCACTTGTGGTTGATGCTCACTGCCGCAAACGCCTTCCCCTCGGGATACCGGGCTGCGTCGACGAAGCAACAGTCACCAGGCTGATCATGAGCCCTTTCTAAAAGAGCCTTTGCCCTGGTTCGTCTTTTACCTTCGGTATGCTCGGTGCAGACGTTTCGCGGGATCAGCACAACGGTGATTCGTTCTCTTTGTTCATAAGGAATGCTGCAGAAGTTTCCGTCGGTGGAATCCCCAACTCCCGCAGGATGTTCCTACCGGATTGCGGGGTGGACAGCCTGGGGAATTGCATCCTCTTCTGTGCCTCTGCAATTTCTCCAGCGTGTTGCGCATGCAGAGACGAAACAGCCTCTCCGAGCTTGTGTAGGTGGGAAGCGCGAGAGCTCTCTTGACGGCCTTGCTGATTAACGTGTTGAGCTTGTAGCGCTCCGACCTCTGCCTGTTGTACATGACTGCAACGTAGATAAAGTAGCACATAATAAAGGCGTGCACGAGCCTTACAAGGTTGCCTTCCCCAAGTCCCTGTTCTTAACAGTCTGATGACATTGTCCGTTTTCCTGGCGAGTCCACCCCGGGGATTAAGCAGCCCTCACATCTCCTAAGAATGATGCTGACGTCCTCTACTAGCTTCCATCTTTTCGGTTTGAGGCCCCTGCGCTTGGGCCTGGACAGCAGGAGTTCTCATTTAAGTGAAAAACACCGAAGACCAGTCGGTTTTAGGTAGTTCTCCGTGACCTTAATAGCTTCCAGTATCGCGGCCTCAATTCGTCTATAGCTGCCACCAGTGCAGCGTATGGTGATGTCGTCAGCATAGATCATGTGGTTAATGCCGTCGACTTCGGAGAGTCTTTTAAACAGACATGTTTCGCCGTAAAAAATATGCGCAGCTTGCACTAGTGGTGCAAGACTGGAACAAACAGCGTAGTAGTGCACGGACTCCCGAGGAAGAAACTGCCCTCACAAGGCCGTGTCCCTGCTCCGCTTAAACGACATGGGTTTGGCGGAAGCATGTGACGTGACTAGGTTACAGTTGTGCCGTATGTGCACAAGGTTTCGCACAACCTGAAGAAGGTTGCCAATAGGCATGGGGTCCCGCTTGTTTTTTCGGCGCCTAACAAGCTTGCACAGCTGTGCCCTCTCACAACAAAGGTGGGCTGCAAGATGAAAGGGTGCTCAAAGAAGCATGCCTCGCCATTTGTGAAATGCGTGCAAGGAGTGGTGTATGACATACCGCTGTCTTGCGGTAAGTCGTACATAGGCCAAACAGGCCGATGCCTTAATGACCGGTTAAGGGAGCATGCGCAAAATCTAAAGAAAGTAGATGGGGCCCATCTTTCGTCCCACTGGTGAAAATGCATGCGTGAGCCTATATTTCCAGAGGCCAAGATTCTAGAAAGAAGCTGGAGCAAATCAGCCCGCGAACTCTGGGAGGCGTATCATATAAAGAAAAAAGGTGCTAACTGTATTAGCGATACGTCTATCTGCTTGTATAAAAACGAGATTAAGCTTTTTGATGCCACATGCCTGTAGCCTGATAAGTGGTGACGTCTTGTTACGCGCTCGTCACACCTGCGCACCAGCGTGCGATTTATTCCATTGCAACCCTTTCAATAAACCAGTTGTTAGTAGCGCCTGTCCCTGTCTCTCACATGTGTCTCTCTTTTTTAGCGCTAAACCACGATGTTAAGTACTCACCAACTCGCCCACAACAAGTTCTTATTAGTCACTTTAGTTAATCTACACACTCAAAAATTCTCGATTTGCCACAGCGCGCCTCCAGCAAATATACGAAGGTTCCCTCTTTTCATTAATAGCTTATGAAGAGCACTGTAGGGCCAACGAACAAAAATCACCCACTGCCGTAGTCCAGTGGCTGTGTCGATGTTTCGATTGTAACAGAGCTGCCGCTGATTAATGTGCGTGAATACGAAACCCTTGTGTGTTTATATATACGTGTACGTTGAACCCTCTGTGGTATAATATATCCGTCGGCCCCCTCCCTTCAACGTGCCTCAAAATAAAGCCATGGTATGGCACGTTAAGCACCAGAATTTATTATTCGTATGAACCCCTTGTTTTTTTCGCAACCGTATTTTTATAGTTGACCAACCACTCCATCGCAATGAAAGAAACGCGATAGCGGGGTTCCTGCATACGTTGATTTGGCTTGGGTGCAAACGTATCCAGCTATCTTTAGGGTTGGTGTCGCTTTCGCTTAATATGGCAAATTTGGCGCTTTTTAAATGCGACGCACTTCTTAGCGCACCAAAGGCTGGTTCACCGTTTCTATCTACCTATCTAGCCGCCTACATCTGGCCGCTCTCGTGGTCGTATCCTTACCTTAGTATATAGAAAAATTGGCATAGGAGGAGATTAGTGCATGACGAACCCGATTCACGGGTCATGACATCACTAACATGACTTGCGTGCCGCGTACGTTATGGAAACTTTTCCACCTGTCCCTTGTGGCACATGCCTGCATAACGCGCCCCTGGTATATAGGTAGGCACCGCAGATGATTCACAGTGTATATGACATCAGGGACAGCGAGAATAGACAATGGAAGTATTAACACGATAGGGTTAAGGAACCCGTGTTGCAGAAGGCTCGAAGGTCCTGAGTGAGCCGCACCGAGGATGATGATGAGAAGGAGGACTTCCTTTTGCTGGCGCTCACCCACAAAGGGGGATGGGCCAAGAACCAGGTGGCAGGATGTTTAAGGTAAAGACCTATGAAGCTAAACGAAGCTGGAAATTTAAATTAAGAATAAAACATCGAATAAATGGAAGCGCTTAACGAGCAAGCGGTCAGACTATCGTCTGGGCTTTCTTACGGAAATAATGACGGATTGCAAACCAAGAATGTGAATAGATAAAAATAGACTAACCCGGTAATCGTTTTGTTTCATTTATGTAATTGAACACTGCAAAACAGATATCCCTGTAACCTAATGAAGTGCCGCCAAATGATAATATTACTAAAACATCTATTGATAATCCTAACTTCTGATGTGAAGCTACAAGGTATCTTTTTCTCTTATTAGAACAGCGGCGAAAGAATAAAAAAGAAATGCTCTATTGTTTCGAGTTTGTTGCAAAACGTGCATAACGGGGACGCCTTGAGTCCAGCTTTATGTAAGTAATAATTCAATTACCGAATTCTACAGCGTAATCTGGTGTAAGAAACTACTAACTGGCGAGATACACACTACTTTTTAGTCTAGCAATATCTTAAATGTGCGAAGTCTTAAAATTTGTCCAATGATAATTTGCCTATTTCACTTTGCAAACAAGCATTTCTGAACCCTGAGGCTGTCCCGTAAGCCGTATCTGGTAAAATTGGGATGCGGGGTCCACTCAGGGATATTGTGGCCATTAAGTCCACCATTTCGTTCAAATATAATCCGTGGTTGCCTGGTACCCATATGAACTGAATTTTTATTGCGATAGCAATTATATCCCTTTCAGTCACGGTGTGTACAATTGTACACATCAACTTCGAAGTCGCATCACGCACCGCGTGTTCCTTCAAATGGCCTGAAACTTAGGCTGCACATTTGTGCAGGCCTCCTGAGTGGACAACTAGCGCTTATTTAACTTCATTATGCTGTATGTTGCTGCAGATGATCACTTTGCTAGAGACACTACCATGTTCGACGATCGTTCGACGTTCCAGGAGCAGTCTCGGCTGGATTTTGCCGTCGCCGTCGTCATGCGCCGTATATATATATATATATATATAAATACATATATATATATATATATATATATATATATATACATATATATATATATACATATATATATATATATATATATATATATATATATATATATATATCAAAGTCCCAAAGAAAAATAATTCAGAAAAATGCTTTCTTAGCGCGGAATCGAACCAGCGACCTCTCGTTCCTCAGCGCGTGGCGCTAACCACTACGCCAGAAAGCGCAGATCATTCACGTAGCTAACGGCGAGCGTTATATACACACCCTTTACCGCTGGCAGCACTCCGAGACGGCAGGTGCTTATAAGCGTTTCTTCATTACCAGCGAGATGGTGCGAGGAGCGCGACGGGCGCATTTAAATGTCGTCGGCGAGCTCGTTGGCTTCTTCTTATATCTGCGCAGGGAGAACCTTGCTCTTCCGCTGTCTGCTCGCGCGGTTTTCTCGTGGTGAGGGGAAGAGGGATGTTTCGAGCTTTCGCCATGATGTGCGCGCTCATGTTACGGAGCGTAAGAAAGTCACTCGATCTCAACGGACGCCGCTAAACGAACTAACAGAAGATGAGCGCGAACTATCAAGTGTCACAGCTCGACACTTGAAGCAGGCTAGTTTCCTTCGCTGCTTCGGCCGCCTTTGCAACAGGAGCGCTGTTCAAACTGAGAGTATTCATTGGCGAGCCTCACTTCATATAGCAAATACGTTCTTGCTATCGCATTCATTGCTTCGCCCTTGCGGCGAAACTGTGATTTTTTTCGTAAGTTTGCCGGTATTAAATGACGAAACATACTAATGAGTGTTAAACTTGTTGGCGCAGAAAGTGCAGTACATACTGAGAGATAATGTGTAATTATCACTGATGCTGATTCGCTTGAGGGAAGTTCTGCGTATTGCTAGAGAAATTGCCAATAATTCTGCAGGGAATATAGGTGTATAATCTGGAAGTCAAACCGAAAAAGGCCAGTCAATAGAAGTAGAGAAGATGCCAACCCCAGCCTTTTCCTTTGATGCTGATGCATTAGTCGCAATTACATAGCTTACTTTCAGGTGAGCTAGGTAATCTTCTAACTGATTATTTAAATATCTAAATGGCACTTGTTTCGCATTAGAAGGGAAAAAATTCGGCAGATCCCACGCACTGTAGGAATCGATGTAATGCGAAGCAGCCAGCAAAGAGCTGCATACATCGCCTTGTTTGTCTTTGAGCCAAATGAAATCATTCATGCCATTGCATCTAGTCCACCATATATCGCATGTTTGCCATGCACGCATGCATGCACAATCTAGTATACACCATGCCAATGAAGCGCATATTCTGGTATATACAATGCATGACCTGTCGCTTATGGTCATCACGCACTTGTGTCGTGCCATAACAATTTTAGTATATATCTACTTAACAAAACGGCCGGAAGCACACCATGACAGTGGCATGTAAATCATACCGTACATGACATGCATAACATGACTCGCATGTTAAGACCTCTCATTTATGTTCGTCATACAGTCACATCGCGCAATATCAATTTTGGTGTATATCAAACGAGCGAAATGGCGGCGAGTGCACCACGAGTATAGCATGTAAATCATGCCATACATGACATGCATGTCATGATTTTCATGTTAACACCTTTCATTTACGTTCGCCATACAGTCGCTTCGCGCAATACCAATTTTGGTGTATATCAAGCTAGCGAAACGGCCGCGAATGCACCATGAGCGCGGCATGTAAATCATGACATGCATGACATCATGCCACGGTTTTCATGTTACCACCTGTTATTCATGTTCATCATACAGTCGCGTCGCGCAATACCAATTTTGGTATATATCAAGCTAGGAAAACGGCCGTGAATGTATCATGAGTGTGGCTTGCAAATCATGTAGTACATGACCTGCATGTCATGTTTCCATGTTACCACATCTCATTTACGTTCGTCATGCAGTCGCGTCGCGCAATACCAATTTTGGTGTATACCATGCAAGCGAAACGGCCACGAATACGCCATGACCATGACATGTAAATCATGTCGTACATGTCATGCATGTCATGATTTTCATGTTACCATGTCTCATTTACGTTCGTCATACAGTCGCTCTGCGCAATACCAATTTTGGTGTGCATCAAGCTAGCGAAGCGGCCGCGAATGCATCATGAGCGTGGCATGTAAATCATGACATACATGACATGCATGTCATGGTTTTCATCTCACCAACTGTTATTCATGTTCCTCATACAGTCACTTCGCGCAATACCAATTTTGGTGTATATCAGTCTACTGAAATGGCCGCTAGCGCACCATGAGCTTGGCATGTAAATCAGGTTGTACATGACATGCATGTCATGGTTTTCATGTTACAACCTCTCACTTACGTTCGTCATATGGTTGTGTCGCGCAATACCAATTTTGGTGTATATGATGCAAACGAAACGCCGCAAGTGCACCATGAGCGAGGCATGTAAATCATGAAATAGATGTCATAGATGTCATGGTTTTCATGCCAGCACCTGTTATTCATGTTCTTCATACAGTCACATAGCACAATACCAATTTTAATGGATGTCAAGCAAGCGAAACGGCCACGAGTGCGCCATGAGCATGACATGTAAATCCTGTCGTACATGTCATGCATGTCATGATTTTCATGTTACCATGTCTCATTTACGTTCGTCATACAGTCGCTCTGCGCAATACCAATTTTGGTGTGCATCAAGCTAGCGAAGCGGCCGCGAATGCATCATGAGCGTGGCATGTAAATCATGACATACATGACATGCATGTCATGGTTTTCATCTTACCAAATGCTATTCATGTTCTTCATACAGTCACTTCACGCAATACCAATTTTGGTGTATATCAATCTACTGAAACGGCCGCTAGCGCACCATGAGCGTGGCATGTAAATCAGGTTGTACATGACTTGCACGTCATGATTTTCATGTTACCACCTCTCACTTACGTTCGTCATACGGTTGTGTCGCGCAATACCAACTTTGGTGTCTATCACGCAAGCGAAACGGCCGCAAATGCACCATCAGCGTGGCATGTAAATCATGACATACATGTCATGGATATCATGGTTTTCGTGCTACGACCTGTTATTCATGTTCTTCATACAGTCACATAGCAAAATACCAATTTTGGTGTATATCAATCTAGCGAAACGACCACGAGTGCGCCATGAGCGTAGCATGTAAATGATGTCATACATGACATGCATGTCATGATTTTCATGTTACCACGTGTCAGTTATGCTCGCCATACAGAAATCTCTCGTCATACCAGTTTTCGTATATATCCCTTCATTTAAACGGCCGCGAGCGCCCAGAGACCATGTCATGTAAATCATGCTGCACATGACATGCGCGTCATAATTTGCATGTTAGGACCAGTCATTATGTTCGTCTTGAATTCTTGTCACGCCGTACCAATTTTGGTGTATATGAAGTTAACGGAACGGCCGCAAGAGCCTAAGGTCGTGGAATGTAAATCATGCTGTTCCTGACATGCGTGTCATGATTTTCATGATATGACCTGTCATTTATGTTCGTAATAAGGCCATGTTATGACACACCAATTTTGGTATACATCCAATTAACGAAACGGCCAGGAGAGCACAAAGTCGTAGGCGGCTAGATAGATAGATAGACAGATAGATACGCTCAAAGTCGCAGAAGTTCGCCAAGAAATGCTTCGCATTTAATATAATCAAATTCTCACTAGGCGAACGTTGTCTTCTTCAGCTCCATCTTCCCTGCCCCACTACAGAGATGCACATATCGAACCTACACACGACTGTAACAATATATTTCATACTCTATAAGAAATAAAATTAGTTCTGAGTCAGCGCCCGTGAGTGCCACCTTCCGTCCCGGCCTTCTCGCGCTGTTTTTCGTTTCGGTATGCATAAAAACCAACCAGCTCACCAACAAGCACGATACAACGCTAATTAAGAATGATTCACTATGCAGTCCGGGTTATAGGGGGTGGGGGGCTCCAAGTGGGGAAAATAAACGCCCTATCCCCCCCTACCGCCTCCCACGCAACTAACTGGCGCCACTGGTTGTCACCAGCACCCCCCTGACTACGTCCACCATCACTATCATCATAATCATAATCATAATCTTTCTGGGTCTATCTTATTTCCGCTGCAGGACGACGGCGCTCCCGGCGATCTCAGGGTGGCCCTGTCTCGCAGCTGCTGATTGAATTTTATGTCTGCAAAATATTTAATTTCGTCCCATCGACCAATTCTTACAGTCTTCGAGTCTTCGACTGCGCTTCTCTTTCCTTGGCACCCATTCTGTAACTGTGTTGGACCACCGGTTATGCGCTCTACTCATTACGTGCTGTCAGGTGCCCGATACAATTGCTCAATTGTTTTGTACGTCCACACGACGTGGCGGTGAGGCTTGGCCTCCCCGTCCCTACGTGGGAGCGGCCCGCGATCCTCCCTCTATAAAACAGGGGGATTCCTTCAGGACCTAAAGTTTTTTATCTATCTATCTATCTATCTATCTATCTATCTATCTATCTATCTATCTATCTATCTATCTATCTATCTATCTATCTATCTATCTATCTATCTATCTATCTATCTATCCAGCGTCCGCTCTTAAATCGCAGTAGCTGGTCTCTTCGACTAGACGTTTCCATAGAAAACCACATTGTGTTGATATTGTTATTGGCGGTGCTTGGTTTGACTTAACGTAAGAAATACAGCGGTTGTCATAAGAACATGTTCAGCCTTTTTAACGCCGCTAGATGACACAAAAGGTCGTGTTAGGAGGTGCCGCGAGCTTGAGAACTTGTGTATACGTGTGTCTACTTTGTTGTGTTCATCATCGCTGGTCATCACCATGATTCATCCTCGTCGCCCCCCCCCCTTCCCCTCCTTTCGCCTCCTCCACTCTTCAAGTGCAGAGTAGTAGGCCAAAGCAAGATATAGCTCCGGCCCACAAATTTGCCTATCGGTATATATTTGGGATGTGCCCATGGGAATATGGAACACCGAAATCATTACTGCCAGAGGAGAATTGAATCAAATAATCTTCGAATAGGTGTCTGATAGTGAGCAGCCGTTTTCACTGTTCGAATAAAACAACGTCAACATCGTAAGATATTCAGATCGTGAGCAAGTTTGCGCGATAATTTGAAGCGTCCTCTATTAAATGCACCAACGATACATTAGAAACAGATAAGCGATTTGTTCGTGTTTTCTATGCGGTTATTATGTACTATAGCTGTTTAGCCGCAAAATATCGGCACAATGAGCGACGTATAACGTACACTACGACTCGTAACTTTTCCCGTTTTATTTCTACCATTCACCGCTGAGGTGAGGTTTCTCGTAGCTGATCGTCAATTTCACGGTTGAATACACGCAGTTGACCATTTGAAAATATTTCAAAATTATATTCCAGAAACATGCGCATTTGCCGATAGTCACTAATTGACTCGAAGATTCTTCGAAAGTGAAATTATTGAATTCTTCAGAAGAAGTCTGGAATATTTGCACACCAATTAGAAAATGATTTTTTTTAGGTGTTTTGGTATGACCACGGTAACATTATCAGCGTCCTTGTGCCAGGTAAATATGAGCAGGCGGACTGAAATACAGCCGCCTGAAACTCAGTGGGTTTGTATGTTTCTGTAACTAATGTTCGTGCAAGGCGTTTATTTAATGCATCTGTTCGTGCGCTTGCGCAGCGTTCTGCGTGCGTGAATGCACGCGCTCGGCGCGCTATGGCGTTTCAAACCTCCCTCAACGGAAGCTCGGTAAGGCCATCTGTTGACCTCCTAGAAGGTTGCTCCGATTCCTCTTCAATACGGCGCATGCAGATGGCGCTGCAAAATTTCCTCTTGCATATCTTTTGTTTTCCGTGCGCAGAGATAAAAAAAAATTCTTTGCACTTGTAGAGCTCCATTGCTAGAGGGATAAAAGGCTTTAAATACTACGCTCGTTATAGCGTGGCAAATATTTAGTTTGAAACGAGCAATTCAGGGCTATGAAATTTGCGCAGCAGGAATTTGAACAACGCTGAGAGTGTTTGCGTTTTTATTGCGTTTTTGTTTTGCTAGTTAGTAAAGCTGCTTCACTTCAAGAAGCTTTCATGCGTAGTAGCACAGTTCGCAAGCAATAATAATAATTCATTACTTTTATGATCATTGCTCAACTATGATACTCAAGTAATACAATAATCAAACGCTTACTTAGTCCAGTATTGAAGCTTAGAAGCCTTTGTGCCGGTGGGGCGCAGCAATTCACAAGGAATTATTTTTGCATGTCCAGCAATCTGGGACATCGACTACTGCGGCAAAGTCGACCCTAAGGGGAAGCGCTCGGCGTAACTAAATGGGGAGCGGTCTTTAAAAACTGATTGCTGAGGAATGCCTTATTATTCGCAAATTGCACTTATGGCACTTAACGCTGACAACGCTCTTATTCTGTACATCGCGATTAGTTTTAATCCGCCGGCTGGATTTTTTTCCCGAGACACTTTCGGGGATCCATTTAAAATGCATGGGGTGATTTTCAGAAGTTCATTGTAGCGCAACGATCATTTATTTAATGTATACCAGAAGTGGTAAGGCGTGACAAGAGTGTATGACGAACATAAGTGACTGGTCGTCGCGCGTAAGTCATAACATGCATGTCATGTACAGCATGACTTAGAAGACACGGTGTTGGGGCGCTCGCGGCCGTGTCGTTAAATGAATGCGTGCCAAAATTGATATTGCGTGACATTTCTGTATGATGAACATAAATGACTGGTGGTAATATCAAAATTATAAAATGACCAACACTTCTTGCGCGAAATTTTTCTTAGACGACGGACGAAACAGACACGGACGGGCGCAAACTTCCAACTGAATTTATCATCAACTGTGACATATATATATATATATATATATATATGACAAAACAAAAACACCAATGCCATAGGTGTGCAGTGTGTCAGCGCGCATCAGCTACTCACTCCCCCAAAATGTAGTGTGCCTTCCAAGAAGGCCATTTCCTTCTGAGTCAATGAAACTGACGTCATGCTAACGCAGTTGCTGCCGTCCCGTTGCATTTTGGCTGCCTCCACAATCTCTCTGCGTGCGCTGATCCCCGTCATCAAAAACAGCAGTACACTCTTGATACAACGGTTTGCACCCACACTCGTGGCAATGAATGGCCAAATTTCCATCCCTGCCCCCTTCCACCCTGTTCGCGTGCTCACGCAGGGCGGTGGTTTAGACACCGACCTGTTTGCCCAATGTAAGGTCGTCCACACGAGAGCGGCAACTTGTACACGACTTCCTTCGTGCAGTCAACATACTTGTTTCGGTGTTTTACGCCTGCATTTTGCCTTTTTGCGTATAAATGGGCTTGTGTCGATGCAGAGTTTCGACAGTTTTTCAGGCGCAGACATGACCACCTGTACGCCGGCTTTTGCACCAATCTTTTTAAGATTGTGCGAGATGCCGTGCAGGTAAGGAATTACCGCCACCTTTCTAGGCCGCGTGATCTCCTGATTGTCACCCTGATTGTCTTCATGCGAAGCAGCCGCAGCTTTCTTCTGCGTCGTCCTGATAGCATCAGCCACAGCCACTATCATCTCCTGGGGGTAACCGGCTGACGTCAGGCGAGACACTTGTGTGTTGAAGCTTCGGTCCATACCGTGCGTGCTCGTCTTACTGAGCGCATTGTTCAGACAGGAGCTGATTATGGCTCTCTTCACCAATTTGGTGTGGGCGGACCTAAAGGGCAGCAAAGGTGTCTGGCTACGCGGTTCATACATCCAACACACGTGAGCTCTTGAAAACGTGAGGCAGGGGTCTAAAAACTTGAGACGGCTCTGATGGGCCAACTGGTGCGTGACCACTAGGGGTGTTAAGCATACCTCGAATATTGCCAACGTCTGAGCCACATCACAGGAAAAAACATAATCAGCACTCTTTAGCAAAACCAAAAAATCGCCAACATAACGAAACACCTTTACCACGCTTGTGCCTTTTAACTTGTCGACGAGAACTTGTCGACGATGACAATGCTGCTTCGTACAGGAGCAACGCAGGAACCTATACATATTCCTGTCTTCTGTATGTACTGTCGGCCGCAAAAGTTTGCGGGATCTGCAGCGCATGGCGCAGCGACGGAAAACTGCATTGCTGCGTCACCTACCGTGACGCGCCGGGTGTTGAGGCTATGGCCGCGGCCTCGGCGATTAGCAACCGCGCGTTAAGACAATGCGCCCGTTGCCGGATCTAATCGCGGAGGCCGCGGTCGATAGCCTCAACACCCGCCACATCACGGTAGGTGACGCAGCAATGCAGTTTTCCGTCACTCTGCCACGCGCTGCAGATCCCGCAAACTTTTGCGGCCGACAGTACATACTACCGTTCCATTGAACGTAGGTTGAATTAAGTTAGAGCGCCAATAGATCCAGAAAATGCTGAACAGATATTCCACATTCATTTTGAAACCGAACTGCATCAAAAAGCGAAATTGATTCTTCAACACAGGTTAACACTAGATCATGCGGGAGGGAATAATATAAGTCTTTAATATCTACAGAGAAGGCATTGAATCCCACCCCGGCATGCTGAACCAAAAATTCAACCACTTCTTTGGAATTTCTGGTACCGAACGGGTCTTCCACTTTCAACACCTTCAAGTTAGACTGCAGGAACCGCGAAACAGATTTCTGCCAAATATTCCTTTCGGTCACGATTACTCGAAAGGGCACCCCTTCTTTATGGGTCTTAGCACTAAAGAACATTTCTAGTCCCAACATAGCGCTACTCTCAATCTGTTTAGCCAAGGTGTCTAGTTTAAGTTTCTCGCACAAATCTTTCGCCTCCTTTTTTACTTTAGTTAGCGATACCTGTTGACATGCGCGAAAAACCGAGTCAATAGCGTTCTGAGCATGAAGAGCAATCAGGGTGACAATCAGGAGATCACGCGGCCTAGAAAGGTGGCGGTAATTGCTTACCTGCACGGCATCTCGCACAATCTTAAAAAGATTGGTGCAAAAGCCGGCGTACACACTGCAAACGGGTTTGAGCCTTTTAGGGAGTTTCGGGCTCGGACGCATAACGTGCATCCAAAAGGTACTACGCAAAACCCCCTTCCGAAAAGAGGTTCAAAAGGAGGTTTATTTACATCCTTTAAGGCAGTGATTAGACGGAACTAAGGAGGTAATTTGTGTTTTTATTGACTCATTTGAGGGCTGAACGGAGCGCATTGGAAGTTTTTTCTGGTTCTTTTGAGAGCTTTTAAAGCCTCCTTTTGGAGGTAAAGTTGGTGTTTTTATGTAAGCCATTTTGGGGGCTTGAACGAGCGCATTGAGAGTTTTTCTCCTTCTTTTGAGAGCTGTTAAAACCTCCTTTTAAACGAGGCCCTAGAGCGGGTCGCGAAATGAAAAAAAAAATTATATTTTAGGCACTATATTACGTTTACCGTACCACCATTTCCGCTACTATTCGCACTAGGACATATTAGAAAACGGACACCAAAGTATTCATGCACAAACATGACATTTGCATACAAGTACGCACGACACAGGAATCGAACTCGCGACCACACGCACTCAAAGCAAGCACTATAACCATTACACCACAGCGCCACCACTAGAAAGCTTGCTTTTTTCGTGGGTTTATATATGTACCAATGTATGTACAAAACGCGGCTGGTAACCCGTCGCACAACTTCGAACTTCTGTTCTTGTACCATCGGCGTGTGTTTGCTCTTGCGGAAGGTCAATACATAATTGTGGGGCGTCATGCAAGCCGAGCCGATCGACGTAAACCCCCCTCGGCTCCGAATCTCCGTTCACCGTGCAGTGCCGCTAGAAAAATTATAAACGTGTGCCCTTTCCGCTCGCGCTAAATTCGTGAATACCAGCGTGACAAAGGTATCTTCAGATGAGCGAACGTATGTGCATTCCATGAGCGTATGCTGTGGAGCAATTTCCGTTATTTCTGCAGCCTCGAACTGCGCGCGTCCAGATGCGGCAGCTGTTATGAGCGGTTCGAAGACCGCCTGCGTTTCTCATATGAAAGTTACACACGCAGGTGCCCGACTTAGAAGAACTTGTAACGCGCCTAATTAAGTGCATTTAATGCGCGCGTACTGCCGCGAGCTGCACGCAGGGCAGCAGCGCGCTCTGAGCTCGCTGAGCAGCTGAAAAAAATCTGTTTCCGCAATTAGCGCTTTATTCGCAATGCACCCTTATGTTGACCGCCTGCGTTCGCATATGAAAATTACACACGCAGAAAATTCGAGAGTTACAAGGACATTGTAACGCGCCTACACAAAGTGCGTTGAATGCAGTTGAATGCGCGCGTACAGCCGCGAGCTGCACGCAGCTATAGGGCAGCAGCGCCTTCTGAGCAGCTGAACGCTGATCATTTCCGCAATTAGCGCTTATTCGCAATGCACGCTTTAGCACGGCATTCAGTGCTTCTCTATAACGCATATTCAGTATTTATTTGCTTTCATACTCGTATACTATACCTACATTCTTACTAATTAGCTTTTATTGGTAAGCATCACGCCACCGCGTTAAAGCGAATGCCTAACGCGTGCCCCAAGGTCAAGGACACCTCCCCAGTTTACCATTGACAGGTCTCCCACAACACAAAAAATGTACTTGCACTCTCTCTTGTGACAGGGGCGTAGCCAGAAATTTTTTTTCGGGGGGGGGGGGGGGGGTTCAACCATACTTTATGTATGTCATGGCGGGCGTTTGTATGTGTGTGGGCCTATATAAGCAAGCAAAACAGAAAAAATTCGGGGTGGGGGTTGAACCCTCCCAACCCCCCCCCCCCCATTGGCTACGCCCCTGCTTGTGAACGTCCATGTGGTACTTGGCCCTCCCCTCAGACAGATGATGCAGCGTAGTACTCATTAAAAAAAAAGCATTACCCCCCTCTTCCTCAATGGAACAGCTGTTCTTGAGAAAATATGGTTCTGTTGAATTCCTTTCAACCACAGCAGCAGAGAGGTTGGCTTGTTTGCAATTCAGAATTTCACAATCGTAACACGAAACACGAGGACTGTAGCAAATATGCAGAAACTGGAAAAAAACTATCATATGTGCACTCCCTCGTCCACCTGCACACTACGTTAACTTTATATATACAACAGCAACCTTCAAGTTACGCTACTATTGATAAAGATCACCCATCTACGTTAGAAACACAGTGATGACTTTCTGTCTCACTTTCTGTTGCCTATCTTCTACAATGTGTCCTAATCTGTGAACTCATCTGTTCAATGTGGTTGGTAATAAAACACGAGCAGTTACCATTGAGCAGGCAGTGTTTCAGCAATTGTTTTGCAAGCACAAATTCATTTCTTCAATTTGCATGCAAGGCAAGTAGTCATACTCCAATGATACAAGAACCAGTTGTTGCAACATTTTATTGGAATCAAAACAGCAGCAGTTTCTCGTGTCAATGTAAGGATATAGGTTAGTATATTCCATCGTCATGCACAGAACCTAGCCTCCCAAAACTGAATACGTGGAACAACATTACAGTACAGCCTACGCACTATACATAATTCACAGCAGTAAAGCAATACCGAAAGTAGGGCGTAAAATCTCATCATGATGCGCACTAACGTGTGCCTCAC